>NC_056681.1:15090000-15380000 GCF_018350215.1 Panthera leo
AAGCAAGGGAGGGTATGGGCCCAGGCTCACCCCAAGGGGCTACTGTGATGGGGGGGGAGAGGCAGGGGACAGATGACTGGTTTTACCTGTAGTCATCACTGGCAGCGAGGTCCCGGATGTCCTCCTCAATGAGGAGGTAGGCCTGAGGCGGGAGCAAAGGAGAGTGGTCACTGCCTTTGATTCAATTCAACTCAACAACACTTGATTAAACATGTGCTTACTGTCAGGGCTGGAAGGGAGAGGGGCACGATCTACAATTTAGGAGGGGAGAGTGAGTAGGGAGAGACTGGGGAACAGCGCCCTGAGACCACCTTTCACACATATAGAAACTTTATGGGTTAGGGAGTGGGACTGGTGACTTATTTATGGCCCTTTCCTCTTAAAAAAGGCCTCTGAGGTAGCTTAAAATGAAATGGCAAGAGAGCTAGCAAAACACATATGGAAACAGGAAATCAGGAGGAGGAAGCCATATGTTAACTCTAAGAACGAAGATAATCTGGTTTTGAACTTCATGGCAAAAGGGAAAACATGAGAAGCTGCACACACTGCTGTGGTCCTGGGGCCTACGGAACAGCTCTGGCACAATGCCACGGTCTGCAGTGGGAGAGAGCCCTCTCATGAGCTCACCATACAGGGGATGTCATCCGTCACATGAGAAAGTCTTCTGTGAGAGACAGTTCTTTCTGCTCTTATGGTCAGGATTGTGTGTCCCCTGAGGAATCTGTTTTCACCTTATGAGCACTGTGAACTATCTAACAGATGAGGTGTCCTTGAGAAGGAACTAGAGCTAAATTTGTGAAAACCCATGGAAGTGTGCTGGTTTATCAAGTCAGCAATTAAAAAAAATTTAAAAAAGTCAGCTGCTAGTCTTGCAGCGCCTGGGTGGCTCAGTTGGTTGAACATCCGACTCCGGCTCAGGTCATGATCTCATGGTTCGTGAGCTCGAGCTCAGCATCAGGCTTACTTCTCAGTGCAGAGCCTGCTTTGGATCCTCCGTCCCCCTCTCTCTGCCCCTCTCCTGCTCATGCTTTCTCTCTCAAAAATAAAAATTAAAAAAGAAATAAAGCTCATCTTGCTTATCGCTTAACTTTAGATCCTGTCTTTCCTTTTTCCCATCGATTTCTTATTTATGTTATTTTGCGTTTTATGTATCAGTGCTAAGCTCCCTGACATCTTCTTAAACAGGGGGTAGGAATAAGAAGAGTACTAAAAAGAAGATGGTTTTTCCTTGCCAGAAAGGAGATGGCATACTGGTTTGCAAGGCCACTGAGTTCTAACAGGTGCAGTCACAGTGGTGCGACTGAGGCCTCAGGTGGGGGACACTGCACGTGATGAACAAAACCCTGCTACTTTTAGAACACACACAGCGATGATTTTCCCCAAGATTGTTGCTTGATATAAGCTAAGTACTCTTTAAGCAGAGGTGATTCTGGAAAGGGCTGCTAGGTGTGGCAAACAAGTTTTACTGCATGTGCTAACTCCTACTGACAAGAGGTGCTGCCTGGATCACTGTGTCGGGAAGATTCTATAGCTGTGTCTGGTAGAAGAGTGTTGTGATCCACGAGTGCAATCTGTCAATGGGCACATGAGGGGAAAGTAGCGTTAAGTGTGTCTGGTGCTTGACATTTGTAGGCACAGCGAATACAATCTAAATACAAGGGATGATGTGGGAGGCTGAGGGAGTGGTGTGTGGGAAGGGAATCCAGGGATTAAGTCCGACCTTCAGCATGAAGGAATGGGCCCTCTCCACCCTGACAAGTCTCCCTTTCCACATTCGTCAGGCTTTGAGTCTCACTGAGTCTCACGTGGAGGTAGGCCGGAACCTTGGTCCCCGGGCTGGGTGGGTCTCTGACATGGCACGTGTGAACAGTGCTTACCATCTTCCCTCCTGTTGCCCGCATGTGATGCTGCTCGGCCAGCCAGTGCTTGTCCTGGGGGTCAGCTGCGTACTGTGAGGGATGAAATCACAGACGTTAGCCTAGTGAGAGGAACTTTTCTCATTTGGTCCCAGAGCCATCTCTTGGTCCCTGAGTAGCTCTTACTAAGAAGACCTCGTCTCAGCCTGGTGGATGTCAGAGGGCTCGCCAACTTCTTCACAGTCAAGTAGAGCTGAGCCCAGGAGGCCAGGGGTCGGGACCCCCATACTAGACCTTTAGCACTTCTAATCCCTACCCCTTCCTTTCTCAGAACACAGAACTCTGGCAACTGGTCAGACTGATGACTACTATTCTAGAGCTTAACTCCTCTTTAAAAAATGACCTGAGGTAGTTTATAACACATGTGAATGGTTATGGTGACCATTATTTTCTAAGACAAAAATCAGGACAGGTCAAGCTCTGGGGGAGGCAGAATAGTACTGCGGTGAAGAACCTGGTTTTGGAATTAGGTTTAAATTCTGGTTCCTGCCCCTTAGTAGATGGTGTCAGCCTGGGCAGTAATTTCCTTGGGACTCGGTTTCTTCATCCATGAAATGGTGTCCATACTTACCTCATCGGGTGCTCGGTAAGGATAAATGATACAGTGCATAAAAAGTAGGAAAGATAGTACCTGACACAGTAAGTGCTCAATAAAGGTAGGTTTTATAAGACGGGCACAACATTTGAGATAGAGACAAAGCAGAGAAATCTGCATCGTTACCACTCTTTGAGTTTAAATACTTATTTCATTTCCCAAGTAACATAAATATTAATCAGAAAATTTAAAAGTATGCACTTTCTGACCCAGCAATCTCACTTCCAGGGATGTATCCTGCAGAATCACTCACACATGTACACAGGCATATTTGGGAAAGCATTGTGTGTAATAGCAGAACTACTGGGAAAAAATGTAAATATCCATTAATAGCGGAGTAATGAAGTAAGTTATGGAATATCTGGTCTATAAGTTCTACACAGCTGTTAGAAATAAAATGAAGGAGACTTAATTTAATAACATGGACAAATCTCTCAGATATTATCCATAGATTCATAGTGGTCAGCATACTTTTTCTTTTCTTTTTTTTTTAAAGGGCCAGCTAGTAAGTATTTTATTTTATTTTTTTAATTTTTTTTTACATTTTATTTATTTTTGAGAAACAGAGTGAGACAAAGTGGAGGGGCAGAGAGAGGAGACACAGAATCGGAAGCAGGCTCCAGGCTCTGAGTAAGCAGTCAGCACAGAGCCTGATGCGGGGCTTGAACCCACAAACTGTGAGATCATGACCTGAGCCAAAGTCTGATGCTCAACTGACTGAGCCACCCAGGCACCCCAGCTAGTAAGTATTTTAAACTTTGCTGGCCACATACATTTTTGTCACGTATCCTTCATTTTTATTTTTTTAAATTACTTTTTAAAAATATAAAAAACCAGAGTTGGACAAAAATAGGCTACAGGTTGGATTTGGCCCCCAAGCCATGGCTGCTGGTCCTGAATGTTAGCTCTGTGGGACACCTGGGTGGCTCAGTCAGTTAAGCATCTGACTCTTCATCTTGGCTCACGTCATGATCTCACAGTTCGTGGGTTTGAGCTCCAGGTTGGGTTCTGTGCCCACAGCACAGAATTCCTGCTTGGAATTCTCTCTCTCCCTCTCTCCCTGCACCTCTCCTGCACATGTGCTTGTGCACATGCGCACTCTCTCCCTCAAGAATTAAAAAAGAAAGAAAGAAAGAAAGAAAAGAATGTTAGCTCTGTGAAGGCAAGGAGTTTTTTGTGTCTGTTTTGTTCACTGCTATGTATCTAGCACCTTGAGAGTGTTTAGCACTCAATAAATATTTGTTCAATGAATGAATTTTGGGGTAAAAAAAATACAATCAGAGAACACTATGTACTTATTTTTTTTTTTAAATTTTTTTTAAACTTTATTTTTGAGACAGAGAGAGACAGAGCATGAATGGGGGAGGGTCAGAGAGAGAGAGGGAGACAACACTATGTACTTATATACATATTACGGCTACTGACATATGTATTGTCAAATCACTAAAGGACACACACACACACACACTCCCATGTGTGTGCACAGGGCGGGAACTGAAGGATGCTACCATGTTGGTGGTGGTGGCCTCTAGGGGAGGAGACTCCAAATCAAGGGTGAAGGGAAACTTTGTGTTTTGTTCCCTATTAGCTTCTGTATATTGAGTCTTTTTACAATAAGAATGGGGTGATATATTTATAATAAAAAAAGTTAAAAAGGAAAAAAATTTGAATAATGTGTCAGAAGGACAAGAATGGGCAAAAAATTCAATAAGCAGTTTACAGAAGAAATACAAAGGGATGCATCGAAATGATGCTCGTTGTCACTAACAGAATATAAAGTAAAACAACAAAAACATTTTCCCTCCACTTCTTAGATTGGAAAGATTACAGTGAGACATCACACCCACCAGTAATGAGTGTGGATCGGCAGTTTATTGCAAATGGCGAATCTAAGAATCGAGAATGTCTGCTGGTTACAACGAACATTTGCTGAGCCCCTGCTATGTGCCAGGCATTGCTCCGGGAGTTCACTGCACTCTCTCTTAATTCTGCTCATCCTAAAAGGTTGGTTTGTATCATTTTCTTTTTGTAGATGACAAAACAGACTGGGAAATGTGAAGCCACTTGCTCAAGGTCACCTGGCTACTAAGCGGTGGAACCTGGACTGAAACTCTACTCTTAACCACTGTGCTACTGGAGTTCCAAGTAGGTCCCGGAGCACAGACATGGGAGATAATGCTAGAGGGGTTTTAGAAGAGGTGGAGGTTACAGAAGAGTCAGGCAGAGATACGCCTGGGGGAGGAAGGTCATCAAGCGCAACAGCAGGAGTGAAGGCACTGAAAGGGAAACGAGGTAGCAAGTAGGCATACTGTCCAGGTGCTGAGGAGCCCAGGACGTAAGACTGAAAGACTAGAAGCAAGTCTGCCCATCAGAGAACTTGAACTTGCACAGAATGTAGCACACAGAGCCGTAATTCTGGGACCCCAAAGGAGCCGTGTGGTTCTGGCAAGGGGCACCAAGCCTTATGCACAGGTGCAACATCACCTGTCTTCAACACACACGCCCTACTATCTTTGTAATATATTTGGATGCTTTTGTGACTGAAAAAACATAAATTCATTTAAGGGGGTGAGGGAATTTGTGCCCCTCCCCCATTATTTTCTTAAATAGTAGAGACCAAAGTACCTTTGTTTGAAAAGGATTAGAACTGCTGCCCTGCTTCAATCTCTTTATTTTATAGACAACTGAATAAGGTAGTGGTAAAGAGCTCAAACTTTACCAAAGACAGGCCCGGCCTGGAATCCTGACTCACCACTTACTGGCTGAATAACTTTGGGCAAGTCACTTAGCCATTCTTTACCTCTGGGTTGTTTTTTGTTTTTTTTCCCTTTGTAAAACAATATAGCAATCCCTATCTTAAAGGATAGTTCCATGAGATAATGTAAGTGCAGCACAAGAAACTGGTACACAATAAGCACACAAAGAAAGTTGCTGTCATTATTGAGATACAGGGTTGTTGAGTAAATTACAAAAGGTAAAGGTTAAGGGCAGAGGGGTGACTAGAACCCAGAAGTCCTGACTCCCAGATCAGTATTTGTTCTAAACTTCTCTGTGCCATCCAGAGCTCCCAACAACCATCTACACACACTGCAAAGGCCTGCCTAACTCCTAGCACTCACCTACCTTAAAGAGGTGCGGGTGCTTGATGTAGATTCTCCCTCTGGTGCCCCCCATCCCCAGGGCCCTGAAAAGGAACAGACGAGTGGTAAGGATTCCAGCAGCTGCAGTCCTAGGAGCAGGCCCCGGAGTTGCCCCCCTCCCTCCGCGCCAAAGCTCTTGGACTTACTTGTTGGCTCGAGATCCCAACACGAAGGTGGTAGATTCATTCAGCCGGGCTGGGTCCCACTATGCAAAAGATAGAGGCGGGTGAGGGTGAGGTGTACCTGGTGGACAGGATGGAAATACTCTTCCTACCATTATCTTTGTCCACTATTCCAAACAGCTGATTCAAGTAACCGAGTACTGACGATATGCTAGACTAAATATTGGGGATAAAGAGACGAGTAAGATACAGTCTGCTCTCCGGGGACCACAGACGTATGTGTAGTAATTATACCACCATGAGACAGGCAGGGGTACAGATGAGGGCCGGGCATGAGGGATGCCAAGGGGGAGAGCAACAGGAAGGCTCCCTTGCAGAGGTAATTCCCAAGTTAATTCTGAAAGGGCGGAGGAGAGGAAGAAAGGGACCAGGATGAATGCAGGAGGGGACAGTGGGCTTGGCGTGCTAGAGAAACCATGAGCAATTCTGTTACACCTAAAGGAGAGGGAGCACAGATTAGCAAGTGGCAACTGATGAGACTGGAGAGAGAGGCAGAGAGGGCTTGAGGCCCTGGTATGCTTCTTTTTGTGGGTCTGTACTTTATTCTGTAGGCCACGGGGAGTTACTGAGGCCTCTAAATAGGGAGAGTCAGATTTGCTTTAAAGACAGCTCACTTGGGGCGCCTGGGTGGCGCAGTCGGTTAAGTGTCCGACTTCAGCCAGGTCACGATCTCGCGGTCCGTGAGTTCGAGCCCCGCGTCAGGCTCTGGGCTGATGGCTCGGAGCCTGGAGCCTGTTTCCGATTCTGTGTCTCCCTCTCTCTCTGCCCCTCCCCCGTTCATGCTCTGTCTCTCTCTGTCCCAAAAATAAATAAAAAACGTTGAAAAAAAAAAAAAAAATTTAAAGACAGCTCACTTGCCCACAATGTGGCTAATGGATTGGAAGTGGCAAGACTGTAGGCAGGGAGCAGTTTAGAGGGTGCTGTCCTAACGTACTTCTGAAAGATGAGGGTCTGAGCTCAGATGGCAGTATGGATGACGAGAAGGGAAGAGGAATGGTGATATATTTGGGAGGTACAATTGTCCAGGACTTGAGGGGATGTAGATGGGAAGGAGGGGGAGAGGGAAAGATGACTCAAGTAGAGAATGTCAAAGAAGGTCTGTGAAGAAAGATTCTGACTGCAATGTGGGATATTTGAAATGCTATGGAAATTCCAGGCAGGGCGTTCTAGCAGGCAGGGTATATAAATTTTACACCAGAAAGAGAGGTATGGGACAAACAAGGGGGTATGGCAATTTCAGGACATACTGAGCCCTGAGTACATCATTCCCAGAAACTTCGGGGGCAGGAGTGGGCCAGGGAGAGAATTCTGAGGAACGCCCATGTATATGGGTCATTGCTGAAGAACTCACGAGAGAGAGAAGGGATGTCTGGGGAGGAACAGAAAGATCAGGCAAATGCAGGAGCATTTCAATCAAGGGAGCAGAGTTTAAGACGAAAGGCATGGTCACCAGTGTGAGAGCAGAGAAGGCCAGTAATACAGGAGGTGGAACCTTTCTTTTCTTTTCTTTTCTTTCTTTCCTCTTTCTTTCTTTTTAATGTTTATTTATTTTTGAGAGAGAGACAGAGCACGAGAGAGGCAGAGAGAGAGGGAGACACAGAATCCAAAGCGGGCTCCAGCTGTCAGCTTAGAGCCTGACATGGAGCTCGAACCCATAAACTACAAGATCATAACCTGAGCCGAAGTCGGATGCTAAACTGACTGGGCCACCCAGGCGCCCCGGAGGTGAAACATTTCTACACTTGATCTTAGCCAAAAGGCCGAGAAGCAATGGGAGGTGAAACATTTCTACTGGACACAGCCTCAACCAGGACAGAGGAGTTTTCAGGTACCTTACTGGGCTTCCACACATGATTTTATTTGAAGAAAGGATTCTATTGCTAAAAGAGCTTGCAAACAACCGTTCTGGAGGCAACAGAGGCTAATGGTTAAGAGCATAGCCTCTGGTGGCAATGAACCTTGGCTTTGAGACTTGGGTTGACCACTCAGCAGGTATGCGACTCTGAGCATGTCTCTAAGCCTTCACATACATTCGAGGGTATTAAGTGTATAAGATAACTAGATAAAATAGTTACTTCCCACAAGGTCGTTCACAGGAAAGGAAGCTCAACTACAGAAGCATAACAGAATCTATCTCATAAGATTGTTATAAAGATTAAATGATACTCCTGAAACCAGTATTACACTATATGTTAACTAACTAGAATTTAAATAAAAACTTGAAAAAAAAAAAAAGATTAAATGCAATCACATAATCCGTACAAAAGATTTAGTACAGTGCCTGTCACATGTTAAGTATCCTTAGCTCCAATCCCTATTTAAGACCCTTCTGGGAGGCCAGCAGGGGCGTGGATGCAGGGCAGGGGTCGGGGAATTGGGGGATGGCTCTGGAATGGCATTCACAAATACCTCACACACTCGCCCCTTCCCTCATGGTGGGCCCAGAGCCTTGACTGAGTCTCCCTGGCATCGTGGTCACTGCCATGCTCACATAATCATACCTTGGGGCCTTCTCGGCGAATTGGTTCACAGGATTTTGGTTTCCATCTGATTAGAAGGAAAGAAGAAAGGTGACTTCTCCGAGGTGAGGCCCAGGACTGGAGCAGAGCCTGCTGGCGGTGGTGGGAGTTCCTCACATACTCTCACTTTGGCCCTGGCTGTCTTTCCTCCTGGTAACCCACAGGAGGAGGTACGAAGGCAAAAAGCCATTCTAGGACTGGCTCTGATATTACCTAGCCACGCGGACAAGTCCGGGAACCTCTCTGAGCTGCAGTTTTCTCATCTGCGAAAAGGAGAGAACAGCAGCAACTGCCCTCCCTCTCCTGTTTGTGAGCAGCGGGGCTGCTTCGGGAGACCACGCTACGGTACGATGACTTTACTGCTCCGTCTCCTAGACCAGTGGTTTCAAGCTGTCCCCGTTGTTCCCAACCCCACCCGTGCGGCTCTATCAGGCTTCCATGTAAAGTTTTGTTTGAAAGAAAGATTCTGCTGCTTCAAAAACCGTAGCGCAATTTTGTTGATTATTAGCTGTGGGACCCTGGACAGAAATTCTCTGAGTCTGTCTCCTTACTTGCAAAAGTAACTATACCTTCACTACAGGGTGGCTGTAAGGATGAAAAGGTAAAGTACATAAGGTGTTTAGACCAGTTGTGGCACCTTATGAGCATTTAATATATACTAACAATAAAAACAGCTCTGGTATTTAATCAAGCTGGGCTGAACAGTTCTGGGGCAAAAGCAGGATAAAACAGTGTCCCCCCTTTGCTGCCTTCTTTCCCCAGCCCTCAAACCAGACTAACCCTCCTCCCTGGTGACTCAAATGCTGGGTCTGATTTTGGCAGGCAGAACTCTGGCCTGTCCCCCTCCAGGCCCACTCCCTCCCCGTTCTCACCACACCGCTGGCCCCTACTCACACCATGCCGGCAGCCGCCCGGTCATTTGACAGCATGTGTCCAGGAGGCCGTCCCTTCCTCTGCCGTAAAGAACAGCTGTCAGAGGCCTGACCCTGTGGGAAGCCCTACCCCGTGCCACTGGCAGGTCCAGGGTCACTTGGTGGGAGATGGTTTTCCAAAGAGACCAAATGAGAGTGAACAGGGAGAGTAACAGTCTCCAGGGGCCCTGCCTCTTATGCTAGATAGGCTCCACGGTGCACGGAGGAGGCCCTCTACCTTCTTCTGGACTTGTAGGGCCTTTTCCCAGCCAGAAAATGGGGAGATGGTTTACCTTTTTGGGAATGGGGCTTCCTCGATGGGCACATTCTTCTTCTGTCTGTCGGCCACGCTGGAGGAAAATGGAAGGGAGGAGTCAGTGAGAGGCCAGAGCCTGGGAGCTGCAGGTCCCCAGGGGCTGCAGAAGCCAGAGCCTGGGACTACACCCTCCAGCGCCTCCCTGGACCAGGCTTCAGAAGCTCTCCCAATGATGCTATTTGGACCTGGTCCTATAAACAGGTAACACGTGGAACCTCCCTGGGCCCACAGAGTTCACCTGCCTCCCAGCCTCATTGGTCTCCCCATGCAACACCCCAGACACAGTGAGTCTGACCTTTATCCCTGGAAGTTCATGGGTCAATCTGGGTATTACTTTTTCTCCATCTGAGAACAGTAGTTTAGCCTGAAGGGAAAAGACCAAGGTGTTAACAGTTATTATTTTGGTGGATAACAGCTAGGTTAAAACTCCAAACTGGGTTGAAAATTTTTCATGATCAGTACAAAGGCACCCCAAGATATACATATAAACAGAGACCTATTTTTTAAAATAATTAAGTACGGTTGACCCTTCGAATTGTGTAGGTCTACTTACACACAGATTTTTCCCCATAAAAACAGTACAGTACTGTAAATGTATTTTCCTTATAATTTTCTCAATAACATCTTCTTTTCTTTAGCTTATTTTATTAAGAATACAGTATATAAAACATACAACATACAAAATGTGTTCATCAACCGCTGATGTTATTGGTAAGGTTTCAGTCAATAAAGGTGTTAGTAGTTAAGTTTTTGGAGTCAAAGTTTATAATATGTGGGGGCATCTGACTGGCTCAGTTGGTAGAGTGTGGGACTCTTGATCTCAGGGTAGTGAGTTCGAGCTCATGTTGGGTGCAGAGATTACTTAAAAAATTTTTAAAAAAATGTTTTATCTATTTTTGCAAAGAGAGAGAGGGACAGAGAATATGAGTGGGGGAGGGGCAGAGAGAGGGGAACACAGAAGATCTGAAGCTGGATCCACGTTGACAGCAGAAAGTCCATGTGGGGCTCGAACTCACAAGCTGTGAGATCATGACCTGAGCCGAAGTCGGATGTTTAACCGACTGAGCCACTCAGGTGCCCTGAGATTACTTCTAAAAACAAGTTTATATGTGCATTTTCTACCACAGGAAATTGGCGCCTCTCATCCCTGCCTGTTCAAGGGTCAACTGTAATTAATGATCATTGATGAAAAATTAGAAAACTATGTAAAAAAAAAAAAAAATCAAACTTGAAATTTCCCATATGCACAGGCTACTGTTAATATTTCAATGTAAATTCCTCATTACTCTTTTCCTTGTAAATATATACTATATATTTTTCCTAACTAAATGCATTAATACAATACATATTACTTCATAAGCCACTGCTTTTCATTTAATAAATATTTGGCACCAAGTATAGACGTGCTGGGGACATAGTAGTAAATAAATAGCACCTGCAAAGTCCCTGCTCTTGTGGAGCTCACACTCTGTGGGCAATCTGGAAGTAAGGAAATCAACAAACATACAAACAAGGTAATTTCAGATCATGATAAATGCTCTGGAGAAAAAAAGTCCAGGCAGATGTGACAGACAATTAGCAGAGGGGAGGCTGTTCGGCGAAGGCAGCCTTCTGGGCTGGGCAGGAGGAGGAGGAAGAGGGAGAGGGGGAGGAGGAAGAGGAAGCAGCAGTTAGAAGAAAAGCTGAGGGGAAGCATGTCAGCAGCAGGGAAGAGTGCAAGAGCACCAAGGTGGGAACAGACTTGGCCCGTGTGAAGAAAAAGATGGCCTGGCAAATAATGGGCAGAGGACAGAGGGGTGAGTGAGGAGCCCTATAGTCATGTGAACACCTGTGTTCATGTGAGCGGCATTTGACAGGCCTGGGCACTCCCCTCTTCTGGAAACTCTTTCCTACAGGCTCCTGTGGCCACACTTCCCTGGTTTTCCTCCTACTTGTGTGGCCACTGTCTCTCAGCCTTTTCTGCTGGCTCATCTTCCGCAATCTGGTTCATTCTATCTTCTTCCATTTGGTATTCTAACTACTCTCATCATGTTCACAGCTCCACTTAACATCTATAAAGTGACGACACCATAATTTAAAAAAAAATTTTTGAGTAGAGTTGACACACAATAGAGTTGACACACTATGATTTTTTCTCTTCAGCTGTGGCTTCTCCTTTGAGCTACAGATTTATACAACAGTCTGTCTGATGTCTATGCGCTGAGGTCCCCAAATCTGCTAAGTCTGAACTCATGACCTCCTCCAAACGCTGCAGTGTAGGGTGCATAAGTCTCCATGTGAAATTATGTGCATATTTTGTGGTAATTTAATTCATACCTGTCTGCCCTAACCAGGCTGTCAGTTTTATGAGAGCAGGAACCCTGCCTGTTCATTTGCCATTTGTTCCTTTGTTTCCTCATTCATTCATTCATTCATTCACTCACTCACTCACTCACGCAATCACTCAACACTTTGTGTACACATATTACGAGTCATAGTCTCAGGCTGGGAATATTGCAGCGGACAAGATCAGGCCTCAACTCTTGCAAAGCTCAAGCTTTTAGCAGAGGTGGGGGTGGAAAGGGAGACAGGAAGTAGGTGCACGAACTATTAATAATTTCATATTGAAATAAATGGTAGAAATAAACAAGTAAGGTGACAGAGATTAACTGGAGGTGAGGAAAGGGGTGAGATGGGGTGCTACTTTAGATGGAGTGGCCAGGAAAGGCCTCTCTGATGAGGCAATATTTGAGCCAAAGCTGAAGAAAAGGAGGCACCTATATAAAGAGTTAAGGATAGAACATGCTGGGCAGTGAGAACAGCAGGTGCCAAGGTGGTGAGCTTGGTGTACTGGAGAAGCAGAAAGGACTCCAGTACAGCTAGAAGATAGCCAGCGAGGGACTGGTGGGATGAGATGAAGTTAATGGAGCTAGTGCAGGTAGGGAGGGCTCTGTGGATCACGTTAAGGCATCAGGGTTTTACTCTGCCTGCGGTGGGAAGTCACTGGGCTTTAAAGAGGAGAGCAACGCAATCTGGTTCATCTTTAAAGAGAAAGGTCTGGCTGCCGTGAGAGTGGACCGGAAGAAGGCAAGGGGGGAGGCAGCTCCGGGCTCAGATACACATTTGAGAATCATCAGCAGTTAAACTGCTTCAAAGCCACAGGACTGGAGGGAATCACCTAGAATGAGAGTGAGCCGCAGAAGAGAAGGGGTCTGAGGACTGAATTCACGAACGCACCAATGGTTAAGAGGGCAGGTAGAGAAGGTGAGCTGGTCCAGGAAGCCGAGGAGGAGCGGACGCAAAGTCAAGGCACTGGAGAGGAGTGTTCGAAGAAACATGAAATGACCCCCTGGCACAAACGCTACCAAGAAGTAAACTGAGGACACTTCGGGTCCAGAGGATCTGACAACATGGAGGTTACTGGGGACCCTGAGCTGGGAGGGGTTTTGGTGAAGTGGTGAGGAATGGCACCGAAACAAAGTGAGTGAAAGAATGAACAGCAGGTGCAAAGTGGAGCCAGTGACAGCCTCCTTTCCCAAAGTCTAGCTCTAAGAGGGAACAGGGTGGCAGCTGAAGGAGACCGCGGGCTCAAGGGTGGTCTGTTTTTGTTCCTCACTGCATTCCCCGTGCCCCCATGAGTGAACACACATAGGTGAAAACATACATAGGGAGAAGAAGAAAAGGCACCAAAACGTTAATATGAGTTACTGCTGGTAGGGAGATCAGGAGGAATTTGAATTTTCTTCCTCATAATTTATTCTGTCTAATTTTAACATAAACCAGCAGCAGGTAACATTTACTGAGTCTTGGTTGCTGACTGAAATGTTTTCAGAGTACCACCACATTTAAACCTCACAACAATCCTATGAGGTAGCACCTCTCTACTCACTTTGCAGATGAGAAAATGGAGATTCAGTGAGGTGAGGTAACTTGCCTAAAGTCACACAGTGAGTCCAGCCAGCACTCATATCTGGATGGTGTAAATCAAGAAAAAGCCTGCCTTCTTAACTACTATGCTAAATTGTTAATGGATGTATATTACTTGCATAAATAGAATGAACAAATAAAAACAACTGCTGTGCAAAATAAAATGAAGGACACAAAAAATGCAAGGCAACGGGCTATTGCTAAGATCAGCCATTTCTCCCTAAGAAATCGCCATAAAGGGATAGCTAAGGAGATTAGGGAACATGACTGAGATGGTAAATGTCGGTAACAGAAGTGCAAACAGGCAAATCAAGTCTTAACCCAAACAAACTAAAAACCCTACTCTAATTATATCATGTCCAATGTGAAGAATCTTTGCATGTAATGAAGTTCTGCGTGCAGTTTAGACAAGGGGACCCCAAAGAACTTCCGAGTACCTGGCCACCAAAAACTAGGTTCTGTTGTAAGGCAGTTGTGTATTACATTTACTATTTTTTTAAAAATGTTTTTAATGTTTATTCAGTTTTTGAGACACAGAGAGAGAGCATGAGCAGGGGAGGGGCAGAGAGAGAGGGAGACAGAATCTGAAGCAGGCTCCAGGCTCTGAGATGTCAGCACAGAGACCGAGACGGGCTCGAACTCACAAACCGTGAGATCATGAGCTGAGCTGAAGTCGGATGCTTAACCGAGCCACCCAGGCGCCCCTTACATTTATTATTTTTATTTTTTTAAGATTTTATTATTTTTTAAAGTAATCTCTACACCCAACGTGGGGCTTGAACCCATAACCCCAAGATCAAGACTCGCACACTCTACTGACTGAGCCAGCCAGGGGTCCCTAAGGCAGGCGAGTGTTGTAATTATGGATAGAACTCCCATGTATTTAATATCTAGTATGTTCTGCGTCAGTAGTGTATGTATATTTTCTCATTTAATCCTTACAGCAAACCTTGGGGGTAGGGGGGTGGGATTCTTACTCCTAATTTTAGGAATAAGGAAACTGAGGAACAGAAAGGTCAAAAGACTTGTTCAAAGTTTCTTGATTCGTCTCGTTTCAAGATGGACTTTGGGCTTTCTACCTTCCTGTGCTCTAATTCCTGTGCTCTGATCATATACCTTCTGTTCCACATGCTAGCTTCCCAGTCCCATCAATCCCAGCAAGGGGGGAGTCCACAAGGTGGACATGGGGATTCAGGAGACTGGAAAGGTGAAACCATTCGTGGAGTACAGACTATGCCCAGTTCACTTTAATCTCATCTTTCATGGGGACTCAGTCATAGTTTCACACATTTCCCTTCCAATCTCCTCTTGGCAGCCAGAGTGATCTTTCAAAATGCAAATCTCATTAGGCGGCTCTTTTGCTTAAAACACCATAGTACAATTCAGTTTGCAGTGCTCTGCTTGATTTGGCCTCTGCTTACCCTTCTGACCTCATCGAGTATTTTCTCCACCCTCTGAAAATCAGCAACCCTGCCTGCTTTCCATCCCTTAGATGTACTCCACTCCCTTACCTTGTAGTGTACTCTCTCATGGCCTCCCACACTCACAGCACTTCGAACAGTTTGTAATCCTAGGTCTATTGTATGATTACTGGAGTAACATCAGGGATCTGGGGGTAAGGACCATGTCCATCTGGCACAGTGCTGTCGGGGCATGGCACAGAAATGGCACACAGTGGGCTCTCAATACATATTACCTGAAGCGAAAAATAAACTAAAAAAAAAGCATTCTAGGGGGCACCTGGGTGGCTTACTTGGTTAAACGTCCGACTTCGGCTTAGGTCATGAACTCATGGTTTGAGAGTTCAAGCCCCACATCAGGCTCTGAGCCTGCTTGGGATTCTCCCTCTCTCTCTCTGCCCCTTCCCCCTCCCCAAATAAATCAACTTAAAAAGAAAAAAGCATTCTGGGATGCAACTGAGACTGAAGGTTTATTAATTTAATCTTGATTTGGTTCAAACTTATAGTAACGTTAGCAAACTGCCAGGTTTTATTACCAGCAGACGTTACAACTGATTATATACTACAGACCCAGAGTGAATTAATGAATTGGCCTCCTGGGAGTTTGGCTAGCTTAAATGTGACAGACCATGAGAAGCAGATCAGCTTTCACTGCACTGGTGGATGGAATCTTGTCCTCTCGAGGCTGAGGCTCCGGCCCTGGTCTTGCTCTTTTCTGAGGCTGTGCCTGAGCAGCTGGCCAGCCAAGCACCCAGAAGACATCACTCTCTCATGTCTGAGAATCGTCCTCACACGACTAAGCTCAAACTAGCCTCTGTGCCTCTGAGTATGAAAAAATTTCCATCTCTGATACCTAGTGGTTTCACAGTCGAGCACAAAATCCGGGTGATGCTGACAATTCCTATTAGTAAGAACAGCTGACACATGCAAACAGGTTCACTTCTATCTTGGGAACACAGCCATATTTATAGACCTGATGTCATGCCTCCTGACCACACCCTGAGAGGCAGAAAGGGTGACAGTCTCCATGATGCCAAAAGGGGCTGTAACTACTTGAAGAGTTAAGTCACCAAGTATTTGCAGAGGTGAGACAGTCCTTAGCTATTCTAACTCTTGCTTATCCTGAACCACAGTTTCTTCTTCTGTAAACTAGGGATGAAAATATGCTTTCTGGGATGTCAATGAACTAATACATGTGAAAGTATCTATCACAGAGCCTGGCACATGGGAGCCACTTCCCTCCTCTCTGCCAGCAGCAGCTCTAAGCCCTAGATGGATATTAGTGGCTTGTCAGGCACCACACCCCCCGCCCCCCCAAATACCATGAACGAAGTGATCACATTTCTTAATAGAGCCCCGAGGACTAACCCTGTGCCTACATCTCTTGCCCCTTTGGTCTCACCTGCTCCAGGCAGCTCCGACAGGCCTCCTGGATCAGCTGCTCTGCGTCCACTTCTTCCCCCACATTGTCTCTCACATTCAGTGCTGCCTTCTGGAAGAACTAGGGGGAAGCAGAACAGAGGACAAGGTCAGAAGACCTGCTAATTTGCATCAACTTGAAGGAAATGGAATATAAAAGAGAAGCTTTTGTCTTACCCTCATACAGAAGGGAAAGGGATTATGAATGTGGCTTTGAGATCAGACAGATTTATTAAAAAATTTTTTTAAAAATGTTTATTTTTGAGACAGAGGGAGATAGAGCGCGAGTGGGGGAAGGGCAGACAGAGCGGGAGACACAGAATCCGCAACAGGTTCCAGGTTCTGAGCTGTCAGCACAGAGCCCGATGTGGGGTTCGAACTCACGAACCATGAGATCATGACCTGAGCCAAAGTTGAACGCTTAACCAACTGAGCCACCCAGGAGCCCCAAGATCAGACAGATTTAGAGTCAAATCCTAGGTTCCTCACTTTATTCTCTCTTAAGGAGGGAAATAATCATGGAGATGCCCAAAGGATGGTCATTACAGCATTAATGTGTAAGCAGTACAAAACCAAAGAATAACTTAAATGTCCAATTATTGCTCAAATAAATTGTGGTATATCCATACCAGGAAGTAGTGTGCAAATATTAAAAACCACAGTAAGAAAAGGGGCGCCTGAGTGGCTCAGTCAGTTAAGCGTGTTGACTCTTGGTTTCAGCTCAGGTCATGATCTCATGCTGGTGAGTTCGAGCCCTGCATCGGGCTCTGTACTGACAATGTGGAGCCTGCTTGGGATTCTCTCTCAGGGACCCTCTCTCTGCCTCTCCCCTGCTCACACTGTCTCTTCTCTCTCAAAATAAATAAATAAACTTAGAAAAGAAAAAAAAGATTCTCTCTCTCCCCCCCTCTGTTCCCCTCTACTGCTCACTGTTTCTAAAATTAAAAAAACAATCCCTTTCCTTTCCTTTTGAGAAAGAGAGCAAACAGGGGAGGGGCAGAGAGAGAGAGAGGGAAACAGAATCGGAAGCAGGCCCCAGGCTCTGAGCTGTCAACACAGAGCCTGATGTGGGGCTCAAACTCACGAAACATGAGATCATGACCTGAGCCGAAGTGAGACGCTTAACCAACTGAGCCACCCAGGCGCCCCGAGAATATATTTTTGACATGACAAGGCATTCAAGACATGTTGCTAAGTGAAGGGAGCAAGGCATCAAGCAGTTTCGTACAGAGTGAGTCTATTTATGTAAAACAGCACAAAGCAAACACAGACAAAAGAACTATAAAAATTTTATTAAAGTAACAGTGGTGATATTATGGATGACTGTTCTTTCTTTTTTTTTTTTTTTTGCTTATCTATAGTCTCTCAATTTTTACAATGTACCTGTATTACTTTGTATAGGAAAAGAGGAACAGCCCAGGCCAGGAAGGATCCCGAGCGTAGAAGGTCCTCACTGAATTTTTTGCCCTATCTGAAAGAAATGTGTGGGATGGACAGCATGAGACCTGGCCAGGGCCCCAGGACACCAGAAGTCCCAATCAGCTGGGGAAAGGGAAGGCAGAAGGTTCCTCTATGGGGGAAGAGGGAGAGCTGGAGCCTGAAAACACTGAGGGACAGGTGATGAGCGGCCTCAGATGGAGTCACTGAGAGAACACATTCACAGTAAGAGTCCAAGTTGTGTCCTAAAAGAGTGTTACAGAAAAATGCTGGCATCTATAATCACTGCTCCTACTGTGGGAACGTACTTTCTTTCTTTTCTTCTTTTTTTTTATTTTAAGTAGGCTTGGGGCACCTGGGTGGCTCAGTCAGTCGAGCGTCCGACTTCAGGTCATGATCTCGCAATTCATGAGTTCGAGCCCTGTGTTGGGCTCTTTGCTGACAGCTCAGAGCCTGGAGCCTGCTTCGGATTCTGTGATTCCCTCTCTCTCTGCCCCTCCCCCACTTGCACTCTGTCTCTGTCTCTCAAAAATGAATAAATGTTAAAAAATTTTTTTTTTAAATTTTAAGTAGGCTCCGTGCCCCCCAACTTGGGGGCCTTGAGATTAAGAGTCATGTGCTCTACTGAGTCAGCCAGGCACCCTCAAGGAGATATACTTTCATTTTATTTTATTTAAAATAATTTTTGAAAAATGAATCTATCAGTATCTGTATTCAGCTATTTTTTTTTTTAATGTTTGTTTATTTTTGAGAGAAAATGAGCAGGGGAGGGGCAGAGAGAGAGGGAGACACAGAATTCGAAGAAGGCTCCAGCCTCTGAGCTGTCAGCACAGAGCCTGGTGCTGGGCTCGAACCCATGAACCATGAGATCATGACCTGAGCCAAAGTTGGGTGCTTAACCGACTGAATCACCCAGGTGCCCCCCCCCCCCCTGCTTTTTGAGTTTATTTTATTTATTTTGAGAGACAGAGAACAGGAGGGAGAGAAAATCCTAAGCAGTCTCCACACTGTCAGCATGGAGTCTATGTGGGGCTCAAAATCATCAATGGTGAGATCATGACCTGAGCTGAAATCAAGAGTCAGATGCTTAACCAACTGAGTCACCCAGGCACTCACATTTTATATTTGGCAAGGCCAAATGCCTGATATTATTAATGTCCAGCCAAGGAAAAGAGTGAGAAAGTGTGGATTAGAAATCTCACGAGATGAAGAGGAAAATTCTTCAGGCCAAATTAAATGAATGGTCACAGTTTCACTTTAGAACAAAACCCTAAGAACTAGAGATTAATGTTGGTATTCAGTGTTGAGTATTGGCTAAGTGAAAGCTAGTTAAAACAGTCTGGATTCTTTACAGCCAGCAGGGGAGATGGCAGTGTGATGAATATACAGGGGTGACTGTAAGTGATCTCTGGACCTGAGAATGAAATTTGGTCCTGAATAAGGTGTTTGCAAATGCTGCTGGGAGAAATACAAAATTGTACAACCCTCTGGAGAGAAATTTTTCTCAGGGCAAAAAATGTTTTCCTTTCTATCCACCAATTCCATCGCTAGAAATTTATCCTCCAGAAAAACTCTCACAAGCGAATAAAGATGTACACTCAAAGTGTTCAGTGTAGCACTGTTTGTAATAGATAAAAATTTGAAATAATCTGAATGTTCTTGAGACTATCTAGTTGTGGTACATCCATACAATATACTATTCTGCAACTATTATAAAAGAATCAGGTGGGGCACCTGGGTGGCTCAGTCGGGTTAGGCAGCCGCCGACTTGATTTCGGCTCAGGTCATGATCACACGGTTTGTGGGATTTCACCTCGCTGACAGTGGGGAGCCTGCCTGGGATTCTCTCTCTCTCCCTGTCAAAATAAATAAATAAACTTAAAAAAAAAAAAAAAGGTATCAGGGCGACGGGGCGCCTGGCTGACTCAGGCAGTAGAGCACGTGACTCTTGACTTCAGGGTCGTGAGTTCAAGACCCAAGGTAGGCACTGGGATTACTTAACAAAAAGAAAAAAAAGAAAAAAAAGAAGAAAAAGAAAAAGAATCAGGGTGAGCTATTATGTACTGACCTAAAAACAGGACCAAATTATATCGTTAAATGAAAATACTGAGTTGCAGAACAGTGTGTGTAAAATGATGCCACATAGTTGTTGAACATGGGTGTGCGCACACACACACACACAAATAAGTATGGGAGACTACGTAGTCACTGTTAACAGTTTGGTATCTCTGGGAGGTTTAAGTGACTTTAGGTTTTTACTTTTCAAAATATTTGTATTATTTTTTTCCCAATATTTTCTTATGAAAAACTTCAAACGTAAAATTGAAACAATTATTCAATCAGTGACTAGCTAACATCTACCATGTCGAGTCTATAATTAACATTGTGTTACATTTGCTATAACATATCTATTTATTCATCCCTTTGTCCATCCATCAGTCTATTTTATGAACTATATTATTAGGATATTTCTTTTAAAAAGAGGGATGCATTTAGTCATCACACAGATCAATAACGATGAACAGATGAACAATGTCTCAGATAAGATCAGTCGTGGCTAGAAGTTACTACCCTAAACATTTTTAAAACAATGGATAGACAGAAGAGGTCAATCAACAGTGTGAACTTATCTGAAGCAGTGATATAATCAAGTCTCTTATCTGAAAACAAGGGTGATAAGCAGATATACATTTTTTAAGTTTATTAATTTATTTTGTGAGACAGAGAGCACGAGGTGGGGGAGGAGCAGAGAGAGAGAGAGGGAGAGAGAGAATGGGGGGGGGGGGGCAGGGGGTGGAGCAGAAAGAGAGGAAGAGAAAGAATTCCAAGCAGGCTCTGTGCTGTTAGCCCAGAGCTGGATGTGGGGCTCGATAACACAAACCATGAGATCATGACTCGAGCTGAAATCAAGAGTCGGACGCTTAACCGACTAAGCCACCCAAGTGCCCCAATAAGGAGGTATCTCGACAGACTACATAAGAAGGGAGCGCAGAGCCACAAATTGTGTTCATCCAGCATTTGTCCAGGAGAGAAAGTTCTTGAATCACGGTATCCACTATTGGGAAATGATAAGGAAAGGGCTTTGGAGACTGGCAATCCTGGACTGACTCCTGGCCTAGTCTTTTCCTAGCGGATTAACCTCTTTACTTCTGCATATGTAAACGTGTGCAGGCATGAGAATACATGGTGCATTCTGGAACATGCAACATTTGGGGGTAGTAATAACCGGGTATATGGGGAGGTGTGGCTGGGGTCTGATCACAGTGGGCCATATATGCCATGTTAAGGAATCTCGATTTTACCCAGAAGGCAATGGAAAGTCACCGAGGGATTTTAAATAGGGAAGTGACACCCTTAGATTTACACCTTAGATGTCACTGGCAGCTGTATGGAAGGTGAGTTGAAAGAGCGGCAGTTACAGCTAGAGCCTGGGTGAGAGAAGATGAAAGCCTGAACCAAGGCAGAGGCAAGGAAGAAGACGGATGATGAAGGCATGTGTGACGGATGATGAAGTGGAAGGTACACGACTCCGTGACTGGATGGGGAAGGTGAAGGAAAGGCAGAGTTCTTGGTTTCCAGTTTCTAACTGAATGGTAGACCCATTCAAACTTCACACTAGCTCCAAAACTGAGCTCCCGATTCCCTCGCTCGTTCCTGCTTTCCTCATAGTAAGTCAGTGGCAATGCTATTTTCATAGCTGCCCAGGGCAGATAACTCAGAAATTGTTTACTTCTGCTCTTTTACCCCGCACATCTGAATTGTCAGCAAATCTTGTTGGCACCTTTAAAATACACACTAGAATAGAATAGAATAGAATAGAATAGAATAAAATAAAATAAAATAAAATACACACAGAATCTGGGGTGCCTGGGTGGCTCAGTCAGTTAAGCATCTGACTTGATTTCGGCTCAGGTCAGTCTCGTGGTTTGTGGGATTAAGCCCCACGTTGGGCTCTGTGCTGACACAGCTAAGCCTGCTTGGGATTCTCTCTCCCTCTCTCTGCCTCCACTCTCCTCACCCCCCACTCATGCACAAGCACGTGTGTGTGCTCATGGGCTCTCTCTCAAAATAAATAAAAACTTTAAAAAAATGCACATGGAATCCGACTCCCAACACCTTTACCGTTAACACTCAAGCCACTATCATCTCAAGCCTCCTAACTGGTCGTCCTGCAGCTGCTTCTTTTCACATCAGAGTGACCCTTTAAAAATATTCAGATCAGGGGTGCCTGGGTGGTTCAATCGGTTAAGCATCTGACTTCAGCTCAGGTCATGATCTCATCGTTTGTGAGTTCGAGCCCTGCGTCGGGCTCTGTGCTGACAGCTCAGAGCCTGGAATTTGCTTCAGATTCTGTGTCTCCCTCTCTCTTTGCCCCTCCCTTGGCTCACGCTCTGTGTCTCCCTGTCTCTCAATAATGAATAAACATTAAAAAAATTAAAAAAAAATTCAGATAAGTACTCTGCTCAAAACTCTCCAAGAACTTCTATTTTACTCAGAGTAAACCCCAAAGTCCTTACTGTGGCCTCAAAGATTCTGTATGAACTGGGCCCCTATTTCCTCTCTTATTACCTCTCATTACCCTCCTACTGGCTCAGTTGGTTCTAACCACACAGGCAACTTTGTTGCTTTTTTTTTTTTTTTCCAAAGTTTTATTTAATTAATGTCTACACCCAACATGGAGCTTGAACTCATGACCCTGAGATCAAGAGTTGCCAGCCAGCCTTCTCTTCTGAGCCAGCCAGGGGCCCTGACTTTGTTGCTTTGAATCTGCCAAGCACACTCGTGCCTCAGGGATTTTGCCCTTGTTCCCTCTACCTGGACTACTTTTCCCTGATGTGTCCACATAGCTTGTATTTTCCTCACTTTATTCAAGTCTCTGCTCACGTGTGGCTTTCCTAGATACACTCTATGAACTAGAACTGCTCCCCACTGGTCACTCTCCCCCTTCTCTCTGGTGTTCCTAATGCAGTACGTATCAGTTTAAAGAGAACAAGGACACTGTCATTTTGGTCATTGCTACATCCTCAGTGCCTTGAACAGTGCCTGCTATTATGGTGGGTTCTCAGTAAATACTTCTCGAATGATTAAACAAATACAAGAAGAGGAAAAGGTTTAGGAAGAAAAACAGTTCAGTTCTCAATATGCTGAGTTTGAAATATCTATGGGACAATCAGGTAGAGTCATGTAGACGTTTATTTCTAGGTCTAGAAAGGAATTTTTAAAATTTTAATTAATTTAGAGATGGAGGGAGGGGGGGAGGAGCAGAGAAACAGGGAGACAGAGAATCCCAAGCAGGCTCTGCACCATCAATGCGGAGCCTGACGTGAGGCTTGAACTTATGAACCATGAGATCATGACCTAAGCCAAAACCAAGAGTTGCATGCTTAACCAAATGAACCACCCAGGTGCCCCAAAAGGAATTTTAAATAATAATAATGGTGATACTACTAAACAAATAAAAACACTTGTTTGAAACACAGTGCTGAGCATATTACACTTAAATCATTTTATGCTCATAATGACTTGACAAAGAGGTATTCAAATTACCCCCCAAAGAGGGGAGAAAAGTTCTCAGGGATTCAGAATAGGAAACCTTTACACATCTGTGCACTAGAGAGAGCCAGGGGGATTGTGATGCAGGAAAGATCTGTCCGTGAATCTTTGTCCTTCTTAATTTTTTACTGCTGTGTCCCTCTCACCTTCATGTACTTGTTGAAGACAGTCTGGATCTCCTCATTGATGCTAGGCTGGAGAACAGCTCGGAGGAGGTCCATGGAGATAGCAGGATCTGTGAAACTGCATTCAGGAGGGAGACATAGTTAGGGATTATGTCCCAAACATATCTTTCCTGGTCTGCCCAGACAATTATTGACACAAACTCTTTTATTTATTAAAAAAAAAATTTTTTTAATGTTTATTTATTTCTGAGACAGAGCATGAGTGAGGGAGGGGCAGAGAGAGAGGGAGACACAGAATCAGAAGCAGGCTCCAGGCTCTGAGCTGTCAGTGCAGAGCCTGACGCGGGGCTCGAACCCACGAACCATGAAATCATGACCTGAGCTGAAGTTGGACGCTCAACTGACTGAGCCACCCAGGTGCCCCTATGTTTATTTATTCTTGAGACAGAGACAGAGCATGAACAGGGGAGGGGCAGAGAGAGAGGGAGACACAGAATCCGAAATAGGCTCCAGGCTCTGAGCTGTCAGCACAGAGCCTGACGCGGGGCTCGAACCCACGAACCATGAGATCATGACCTGAGCTGAAGTCGAACGCTCAACCAACTGAGCCACCCAGGCGCCCCTGACACAAACTCCTTTAATGAGAATAATAGATAGCTTCTACTGAAAACAAGCTATGTGCCCAGATGTAGTATGCACTACATAGATGTATGGCTTTATTCCATTTTCATAATAACCTGTGAAATGAGCATTACTTTTCTAAAAAAATTATTTTTTTAATTTACACCCAAGTTAGTTAGCGTATAGTGCAACAATGGTTTCAGGAGTAGGTTCCTTAATGCCCCTTACCCATTTAGCCCATCCCCCTTCCCACAACCCCTCCAGCAACCCTGTTTGCTCTCTGTATTTAAGAGTCTCTTATGTTTTGTCCCCCTTCCTGTTTTTATATTATTTTTGCTTCCCTTCCCTTATTTTCATGTTTTGTATCTTAAATTCCTCATATGATATTTCTTCCTCTGACTAATTTCACTTAGCATAATACCCTCTAGTTCCATCCACGTAGTTGCAAAAGATTTCATTCTTTTTTATTGCTGAGTAATACTCCATTGTGTGTATGTGTATGCATATATATATATATATATATATATATATATATATATATATATATACACCGCATCTTCTTTATCCATTTATCCATCGATGGATATTTGAGCTCTTTCCATACTTTGGCTATTGTTGATAGTGCTGCTATAAACATTGGGGTGCATGTGCCCCTTCGAAAAAGCACACCTGTATCCCTTGGATAAATGCCTAGTAGTGCAATTGCTGGGTCATGGGGTAGTTCTATTTTTAATTTTTTGAGGAACCTCCATACTGTTTTCCAGAGTGGCGGCACCAGTTTGCATTCCCACCAGTAGTGCAAAAGAGATCCTCTTTCTCTGCATCCTTGCCAACATCTGTTGTTGCCTGAGTTGTTAATGTTAGCCATTCTGACAAGTGTGAGGTGGTATCTCATTGTGGTTTTGATTTGTATTTGCCTGATGATGAGTGATGTGGAGCATTTTTTCATGTGTCGATTGGCCATCTGGATGTCTTCTTTGGAGAAGACATTCATGTCTTTTGCCCATGAAATGAGCATTCTTCTTCTTTTTTTTAAAATGTTTTATTTATTTTTGACAGAGAGAGACAGAGCACGAGCGGGGGAGGGGCAGAGAGAGAGGGAGACACAGAATCCGAAGCAGGCTCCAGGCTCTGAGCGGTCAGCACAGAGCCCAATGCGGGGCTCGAACTCACAGACCGCAAGATCATGACCTGAGCCCAAGTCGGACGCTCAACCTACTGAGCCACCCAGGCGCCCCGAAATGAGCATTATTCTTAAAGTGTTTTATGAAATACAAAATCTGTATGCTTTAACAAATAGTTTTAGTGAACATCCATTTAATCACTACCCAAGTCAAGAAATATAATCCACATCCTATAGGCCTATCTTGTACTCTCTCCCTTCACGGAGATAAATACTACTAGCCCCACTTTTTTCTGAACCTCCATGCTATTCTTTCTTTTTAGCAGTATATTCATTAAATTTTTTTAATGTTTATTTATTTTTGAGAGAGAGAGAGAGAGAGAGAGAGAGAAAGTAGGGGACGGGCAGAGAGAGAGGCACAGAATCCAAAGCAAGCTCTACGCTCCGAGCTGTCAGCACAGAGCCCAATGAGGGGCTGGAACCCATGAACTATGAGATCATGACCTGAGCCGAAGTCGGACGCTTAACCGACTGGGCCACCCAGGCGTCCCTCTGGATCTCTTTATAGCCCTCAACCACAGAGCCAGTGAGTGTTAGGGATCTTAGGCACGGTTGAATCCATGACTACCCCTCATTTGGTACATCAGTTCAGAGGAGACAATGACCCAACCAAGGTCACACAGAGTTACAGAATCTTAGTCTCCTCTTTCTTAGTCCAGTGCTCTTTCCAATGGCTCATTATCTCTTCTCAGCTCGGTGCAGTGGGGACCCCAAAGGTGCCATCCAAGCCAATGCCTGGGAGGTAAATACGCAAGACCAGCCTTACCTTGTCGTCATCTGTGAGCGGCGGCCCCTTCGCTGCACCTGCCGGTGCTTTATCATTATGTTCCAAGGGTTCTGTGGGGACCAAGGGAACGGGTGTCACTGAGGTCCATGACACTGGGGTGGAGGGTGGAGATGAACTTAAACGTAAACATCCCCGCTTCTCTGGGACGGGGTTGGCGGGAGGGCAGCTTGAAAGGCCCTGCCCGGGAGGGAGGAGGAACTGAAGAAAAGTTTCCTGCCTCCAAAGGTCCCAACCCCACCTTTTCTGGAACGGCAGGAGGAAGGTAACCAGTGTTCACCGAGGGGCTACTCTGGGGCAGGTGGTGTGCTGGGCGCTTTCCTCGTACTTACACCCCATCCCCACAACTTTATGAGGCAGGCA
Source organism: Panthera leo (assembly GCF_018350215.1). Taxonomy (NCBI): domain Eukaryota; kingdom Metazoa; phylum Chordata; class Mammalia; order Carnivora; family Felidae; genus Panthera; species Panthera leo. The sequence continues at coordinate 15,116,431 of NC_056681.1, forward strand.
CTAATCATCTCCATTTTACAGAAGAGGAAACTGGAGCTCAGGGGTTGGCAGGACTTGCTCACGTCACCTAGCGAGGAAGGCGGCACCAGAATTTGAATCCAGGTCGTTGGACTGCGAAAACGCCAACTCCCTGGGCAGCAGCACCAGCCGCCGCGTTCTCTCACCCGCGGGCCAGGGTCCCGGGAGCCCGAGGCCCAGCCGGCCCGAGCCCAGGCCCAGCCCCGGCCTCCCCGGGGGCGCCCTCACCGTGAGAACCAGCTGCCCCGCTGCGCCCGCGTCGCCCAGGTCGGGGCCGCCCCGCTCTGCCCCGCTGGGTCCCCGCGGCTGCTCGGCGTCGCCAGTGGCCCCCATGGCTCCCCCGGCCCCCACAACTTCAGACCGACTCTACCACCGGCCGGAAAGTGGCCTCGTGACGTCATTGCAGCGCGCCGTTCGCCGGCCCGGAAGCGCGCCGCGGGGAGCTGCGGCGTTTCCATGGGAACCAAACGGCCGCGACTCGCCAGGGTCTGAGACGCCTACAGGCGCTGAGTGCGCGGTCGCCGGGGCTGCGTCCGGGGCGGGGCCGCGCCTCCCGTGTGGGCTGTGGGTGTTTGGTCCCGGAACGCTCCCCGTTGGGTCAAGGCCGGTGGAGAAGTGTGGGGCAGGAGGAGGGCAGCAGGCTCCCTGGGCTGGGGTTGGGGAGCGGAGGGGAGCACAGCGGCGCCTACCGTCCAGTCTTTGAAAGCCGTAGAATTTAATATGCCTCGTACTCATCCCCCCGGAATGGAGGGAGTGGGCCTACTACGGGGACCCGATAACCCAACAAGAGGGGGTCTGGCCCATGCCGTCCCAAACGCTTACCCACCGGGGCCCTCCAGGCCTAGACGCCAGGGGCTGCCTCTAGCATCTGAAGGCATCATAATGAAGGTTGAATCTTGGGCCGTGGACTCCCCAAGCCCCAGGGAGCTGGGCTTCTATCCCCAGAGGGGTGATTCTGGGATGGGCAGGGGATGCAAGGGGTTAACAGCTATGGAGCTCCTCTTAGCTCTGGCTTAGAGGTAAGAGGTCCGTGAAGAGAACTGGATCGATTTATGGGTGGTAGAGAAAGTTCCTTTTACCAGGTCACAATATGGGGGAGTAAAAAGTACACGAGTTTTACATGTAGAAAGATCTGAGTTCCAATTCAATATGATATGGTGATTAACAACATTGACTATGCAATTGGGCTGCCTACCTTTGGTCTACTAACTGACCCACGTTTCTTTCTGTGCCTCAGTTTTTCCATCTGTAGAGTGGGGATAATAGTACCTAACCTATAAGATTGCAGTGAGGATTAACTACATGCAGTTAATTCATGTAGAGCACTTAGAACTGTGGCGCAAGTAAACCCTCAGGCAATGTCATCTATTGTTACTATTAGTAAATTCTGGTAGCCACTACTTACTAGCTTAATGACCTTGGGCATTCTTTCTCAACCCCTCTGAATCACCTTTCTTACCTCTGCAAGATTATTGTGAGGATTAAAATGAATAATACACACAAAGCAGATGTTAGGTCGTCAACAAATGTTAATTATCTCCATGCTCCTACATCAGCCTTAAAACGATGAGGCAACTATATGGCACCAAACTCTGGCTCTATTAAGGAGATTTTTACTTTGGGCCTTGAATTTCCTCTGCCCTTTAACCTTACTGGGATAAGCAGCGTCAGATGAACAGGAGCCACAGTACATTTTATTAGCTTTGGTTATTATTAAGTCGTGTCTCTGGTCCTTCCCTCTGTCACTTTGGCTGCGGCTGGGTCCTTCCAGAGGCTCCTTTATCTAGTGGCCCTCCCTACATTTCCCCAGCTACTGAACAGGTTCCTCATCATTGTCCAGGGATGTTGTGTGTATTGCATTACAGAGTCTGATCACCATCATCACATGTGCCTTTTGGGAGTGCCAGGAATTTTCCCACACACCAGCGACCAGTCACTTTTCTTTTTGTCAGGAGAAGACATCCTGGGGGATATTGCACAAGGGGAGACTTTGGGGCTGGGTTTGGGCCAGTCTCCTACTCCTGCCCTTCCTTTGGTTGATGCTCTGGGCAAGGTGTATACCTCCGGCCTGGACTAAGTGCTCATCTCACTTCTCAGCATCATCGTCATGTTGAGCTGCCTTTTCCTCCTGAAGGCACTTCTTGCTCTTGGGTCCCTGATATCCTGGGTGGCTTCTGGAGAGCATGGTGAGCTATTACTTGGATTCCTTGGCTGACAGTAATAGAAAGTGACTAAGGAGAAATTATCCCCTGCCTCTTTTTGAAGTGAGAGTCCTTATTTGTGGAAATGGTGATCCCTGTAGGACAGGACTGGATGTGTAGATTCTCAGGACAGCCAGGGTAGGTCTTCCTGGCTCGGAGGTAGGACTTCCAGTCTGGCTTACTAGAGGTTCTAGGTTTTCCCTAGGGCTCCTTAAATGGGAACAAGATCACCCCAACCTTTCCCTCTCTTTATCCACAAAGTGGCTGGTTGTTTAGTAGTGGTGGGCGTGTCTCACTGGTTGTGTGGGGGGAGGAGAAAGTGGTTGCAGAGATATTGGATAGGAATGTTTGCAGAGCCTGAAAAATCCTTGAAGTGCACTTGGCTTTCATTCCCTGTTTCTTGAGGCTCAGCCAGTTACCCTAATCTCGCGTGCTATCTTTTGCAGTGAAAGAAGGAGAATGCCCTCCTAATAAGAACCTATGCAAAGAGCTGTGCTGGGGGGACGAATCATGTCCGGCTGGGCAGAAGTGCTGCAGCAACGGCTGTGGTCGGGTCTGCCGAGGAGGCATTCTGAAGGGTATGTTGGCTGGACGGGCAAAATCCAGGTGTGCTTTCTGACCTTGCCTCTGGGCTAGAAAGACCTGGAGAGCTTCCCACCTCCTAGATTGCTCTCTCTCTTTTTTTTAATGTTTATTTTATTTTATTTATTTATTTATTTTTTGCTCTAAAGCATTTTATTAGAATCCTTTTGACAAGACCAAGTATTTGATTACAATGAAGCAAAGTGGTCTGAATGATATTTAAATATCTCAAAATTTCTATGCAGTTTTTTTTCTCAAGTTCAAAGCTGCTCACAGGTTAATGCAAGACAGCTAGATGAAGTTCCTAGGATTTGCTCAACACCAAATAAGACACATCCTCTCGTTAGCAAAATCCATAGGAGCCAGGGAGAAAGGACATGGCTCTTCACTCCTCATTGCAGCCCAAAGATTCAAGTGGCAGGAGCCACTATCTAGGCGACCCGGAAGTCTCAACAGCACTTCTCCAAGAGGCTAAGTTCCCAACTTCAGCCCTTCAGTCACCAGATTAGACACTGATCTATGAAAGGGCACTGTCCCAAGTAGGCTTCTAGAATAATCATGCTAGAAAAGTAAAAAGACAACCATTGAGAGGCACAAGCAAATTTAAAGGCCCTCCTGTTGGCCCCTTCTCAGACCCAAGCATCCAGTTCTCCAAATGAGTCAGAACTTTAATGTTTATTTTTGAGAGAGAGAGCGTACGTGTGTGCAAGCTGGGGAGGGGAAAAGAGAGAGGGAGACACTCTGAAGCAGGCAGAGCAAAGCCAGATATGGGGCTTGAACCCACGAACTGCGAGATCATGACCTGAGCGAAAGTCAGACGCTCAACCAACTGAGCCACTCAGGTGCCCCTGGATTGGTTCTTGAGATCTAGCTTGCTTGCAGACCCTCCTCCCCCTTTTGGGGCCTCTAATCACTCAGTTCCCAGTTCTTTGTCTTTCATCAGGAAAGAACACATAACAGATGATCTCTGTCTTTTATTGTTATTTTATTTATTTATTTTTACTTTTTTAATGTTTATTTATTTTTGAGAAAGAGAGACGCAGAGCATGAGCAGGGGAGGGGCAGAGAGAGAGACACAGAAACTGAAGCAGGCTCCAGACTCTGAGCTGTCAGCACAGAGCCCAATATGGGGTTTGAACCCACGAACCGTGAGATCATGCCCTGAGCCAAAGTCAGGCACTTAACTGACTGAGCCACCCAGGCACCCCTATTGTTATTATTTTAATGTTTATTTATTGAGAGAGAGAGAGAGAGAGAGAGAGAGAGAGAGAGAATGAGTGCGGGAAGGGCAGAGAGAGAGAATCCTAAGCAGGCTCTGTGCGGGTCAGTGCAGAGCCCAACGCGGGGCTTGAACCCACAAACTGTGAGATCATAACCTGAGCCAAAATCAAGAGTCAGATGCTTAGCTGACTGAGCCACCCAGGTGCCCCTCTGTCTTTATTTGAACTTGGGGTTCCTGTGAAGACTGGAGGGCAAAGTTGTGCAGGGAAGCCTGTTAAAGCCTGTTAAAAGCCTGTTAAAGGAGGGAGGGTAGCTCGGTTGAGTGTCTGACTTTGGCTCAGGCCATGATCTTGCAGTCCGTGGGTTCGAGCCCCATGTCAGGCTCTGTGCTGACAGCTTGGAGCCTGGAGCCTGCTTCGGATTCTGTGTCTCCCTCTCCCTCTCTCTCTCTCTTTTTTTTTTTTAAAAAAATTTTTTTTTAACGTTTATTTATTTTTGAGACAGAGAGAGACAGAGCATGAACGGGGGAGGGTCAGAGAGAGGGAGACACAGAATCTGAAACAGGCTCCAGGCTCTGACCGTCAGCACAGAGCCCGACATGGGGCTCGAACTCACGGACCGCGAGATCGTGACCTGAGCCGAAGTCGGCCGCCTAACCGACTGAGCCACCCAGGCGCCCCTCCCTCTCTCTCTCTGCACCTCCCCTGCTCACATTCTGTCTCCCTCTCTCTCTCTTAAAAAATAAAATGAACATTAAAAAAAAAAAAGGTAGTGATCAAAAGAGTAGACCCCAGAGCCAAGCAGGCTTTCCGTGCCTCAGGTAAAGCTTTACACTTGATCTTAGCCAAAAGGCCGAGAAGTGATTGCCTTAGGTAAGCTTTAAACAGCTCTTTGTAAGTGTTAAGCTTTTAAGCCTCAATTTTCTCATGTGTAAAATGGGGATAATTGTTGTGAGGATCAAATGAGAGGTTCCTGGCACAGGTAAACTCAGTAAACCTTATAGTAAATGTGAGCTGTTATCACTGTCTCTGCTCTAGCACCAGAGCTGAGAGTCCTAAAGAAGCTCAGGGCTTCCTTGCTTTGATTTTCCCTTTTGCTACACCCGTGGGTGCCACCGGGCACCATTCTCTCTCTCTCTCTCTCTCTCTCTCTCTCTCTCTTTTTTGAGTGTGTGGCTGTCTCTCTTTTTTGCTACAGGGAGGAAAGGAGATTGTCCCAGGGCTGTTCGGAAACAATCCTGTTTCCAAAGGTGCGTCACTGATGAGACTTGTCCGGGTAGAAAGAAATGCTGCGCGTTTGGCTGCAACAAGAGCTGTGTGGTCCCAGTGTCTCAACCAAAGCTGGGTAAGAAACACTACCTCGGGCCCCATGGGCTCTTTGGGGGCCTACTTGTTTCTTTCTCAAATAAGCCCATACCATCTTATTGCTGGTTTCACTTTACTTTGAAAAACAATAATTAAGTGCCTGCCATGTTCTGAGAACCTTTCTAAAAAAAGATAGACAAAGGCTTACCAGCCGTGATGATCTGTGGTATGTGGTCCAGGCAGGCAGAGGAGGCTGCCAGAATGGAAATCTTGGCGTGTCCTTATTGGCAGGCAGATTTGAAAGCTCTTGGCTAATTCTCAATGCCCCTTGTCAGTTGCACTCTTCTCTATTAATTCTTAACTCGAGAATCTGCAGGGAGACAGCAAGATAGAATCTTGGTACCTATGCAAGGCAGCAAGCGTTTCCCTGCTCACTTGCTTCTGAGGCCTTATGTCCCCTCTGTCCGCACCTAGGTAGGCCATCTCCTACTGGAAATGTGCCCTGTTTTATTCTGGTTCTGGTAGAGAGGTGTTTGAAAGAGATTTCTCCTACCTTTTGCAGGATTCTCATGCCCCAAATTCTCCATTTACACATTATGTCTTCACCAATTATTTGTTGAATGTTTATTGTTTCCTAGATCTAGCATGGGCTCCGGGTATATTGTGGTTAACAAAGGGGCTCCCATCCCGGCCTTCTTGGAGCTCATGGTCTGGTGCGGGAGAAAGAGGTTTCCCAAATGAGCAGGTGAACATACACTTTCCAACTGTGAGAAGGATATGGAGGAAAACTAATGGGTGCTGAGAGATAGAAAGAGGGGGTGCTGGCTTTGGACTGGGTGGTCAAGGAAGGCCTGTCTGGGGCAGTGATATTTCACCTGGAGTTGAGGTTAGCCAGGCGAAGGGTGTGATGAGCATCCCAGGAGCTTTGCCACATTAGAGAAATCGAAAGAAAGCTGGTACGGTTGGAGTAGAGACAGGGAGGGACCGGATGCTTCTTGCTGAGGATGAAGTCCAGTCAGACCAGGGGGTTGGCAGTGGGGATGCAGGAAAGGTGACACAGTGGAGAGAATTTGGCGGTCAGGAGGTGGAAGTGACAGAACTTTCTGCTCGATTGCTTGCCTCCTCCTTCATTCCCTGAGAGGCCCTCCCCTGCCCTCCGCCCCCGCCAAAGGTATTAGGAATTGACGATGTGTCTGTCTCCTGTGTCTAGCCCCTTCTCATTTCTCTCTTGTTTCCAGATTTTTATGATTAATTTTGCTTGTTTGTGCTTCCAAATATATTTTATCATACTGTCTATCACTCCCCCCCTCCAATACAGAGGCTATTTTTATTGGAGAGGTGTTAGATGTATACATTAATTTAGGGACAGCTGATATTTTTATGTTGAATCTTTGTCTTTCCACTGTCCAAGTGTATTTGGTGTGTTTCAGGGTATTTTATAGTTTTAAAATACTGTTTGATAGGGTAATGCCCAAGATACTTTATTATCTTCTTTGTTGTCTTAAATGGGGTCTTACATCATTCCTCCCATTAGGTTTTCTGAAGAAACTGGAACCTTTCTCGCCTCTGAGCGCATGTGGCAGAATATTACAGTAGAAAAGAGTAGGTTTTGGTTGTCAGAGAGCCGGGTTCAAACCTGAAGGCTCACCAGTTACTGGCCAGCGTGTCCCTGGTCAAGTGTCTTCTGCTTCCCTGAGCCTCAGTTCCCTTCTCTATAAAATGGAAAGAATAAGCCTCGGAGGTTGTTGCGATGATTCAAAGTATGTAAGGTGTTTAGTATACATTACACATTAGCTTCCTTCCTCTCGCCTACTAAGGTGGGCTTCATCAGGAGTACAGTTTCTAACCAACTCCTTTTGTCGCGAATCAGGATTGCTTTCTCCTCCCCTGATCACTCCCTCTCTGAGACCCTGAAACTCCACAACATGTGACAATCTCTTTCCTTCTGGCCAAACCTCCCCAGGCGGTGGGCCCCTTCCCTGTAACCCAGTGGGGCTGTGTCTGGCTTAGGCAGATCTTTTGGGCGCCCTGCCCATAAAAGAGAATAGAGGGTTGTACTCCTTGCCAGGACTCTTGAGGCCCAGCTCTGGAAACAGAGCCTGGGAATCTGTGTTAGGCGGGTCACTCCCTGCCAGCCGGTAGGGCCCAGCACAATCTTCCCAGTGTGTGAAGCTGATGGCTGAATTACGGGGGCCGAGGGTGAGGCTGGCACCCAGGCAAGGCACTTTGTGAGCTGCTCTGGGGCCTGGCCAGCCCTGATGGGGATTCCTCTTCCCTTCGAGCCAGGCGGGCTGCAGTAGTGATCCCCCTAAAGATCTCCCAGAGTGCATTGGCCGAGTGGGGTTCCTAGACTGGCCGGAAGCGATCCTGGTTGCTGTGTCCATAGTTAATGACTTTTCTATAGCTTCAGTCCTGCACTGGCCCACTCACCCAATGGGACTGGTTGCTATACTCAAGGTCACAGGAAGCCGTCTGTCTTGGGCTCTGGGTGGTTCCTGCTTTCCCTCAGTTCTGACATTGCCAGAGGTTTACCATCGTCAGTGCTGGTCTGTTTGGTACAGTGGAGGGACAGTCAAGCCTCCAGAGGGCTCAGGGCAGACTCTGGGACCTGCTCCCCTCAGGCAGTTCTCGTCTGCACCTGCATCTGAGTCTTGGCTTCTCTGCTTGCTGTGTGGCCTTGGGCAAGTCCTTTCATCTCTCTGAACCTCACCTTTGTCATCTGTAAAAGTGGAGATGAGGAAGTTTACCTCAAAGTGTGATAATGTAGTGTCTTAGTCCTTTGGGCTGCGCTAACAGAGTGTCACGGGCTGAGTAGCTTATAAATAACAGCAATTAATTTCTTATGATTCTGGGGGCTGAGAAGTCCAAGATTAAGGTGCCAGCGTAGTCAGTGTCTGGTGTGGGCCAGCTTCCCGGTTCACACACTGCTGTGTTTTCACCGTGACCTCACATGGCGGAAGGGCAATACGGGCATCATCCCATTCATGGGGGCTCCCCTCTCCTGACCTCATCACCTCCCGAAGGCCCCATCTCCTAAAACCATCACATTGCGGGTTAGATTTCAAGATACGAATTTTAGGGGAATACGAACATTCAGTCTGTATCATACAGTTTGGAAGAAATGTATTTAAAAAGCCGGAACAAAACCTACCAAATAATGCTTAACAGCTCAGACTGTGATACCAGTGCCTCCCTGTTCAGCTTTCCACCTGTCTGAAGTCTGGCCTGTTTGCTCACTCACTTATTTGCTCACTGGAAGTGTGGAAGTGTGGAAGGAGAGTCCTGGTCCAGTTTTCATTAAAAAAAATTATTTTATTTTTTAGACAAAGCATGCACATGGGCAGGGGAGGGGCAGAGGGAGGGAGGGAGGGAGGGAGAGAGAGAGAGAGAGAGAGAAAGAATCCTAAGCAGGTTCCATGCTCAGAGCACAGCCTGATGGGGAACTCCATCCTACGACCCTGGGATCATGACTTGAGCTAAAATTGAGTCGGATGCTCAACCAACTGAGCCACTCAGATGTCCCCGGTTTTCATTTTAAAATCACCACCCTGCTGGCGTGTGAAGAATGGATGGATGGGGGCAAATGTAGCAGATGGCAGGCCAGTTAAGAGGCCGTTGTGGCAGGCTGGGGGGGAGGTGAGCACGGTTTAGACCAGGGTGGTGATGGTGTGGACGTGGGAAACTGGCAGGCTTGGAGTACTTTTCAAGGTCGAGTTGACAGGTGAAGAAGTAAGTGGATGTGGGTGCTGAGGCAGAGGAAGTGTCAAGAACAGTGCTTAGGTGTGTGGCTGGAATAAGTTGAGTGATGGGAGCACTTGGGGAGGAAGAGGTATTGGAGCAAAGATTCAGATTATGGTCTAAGAGTTGTCTCCTTTGGATCCCTCACGGTCCCCTCTCTCACACCATGAAACTTGATCACTCCTCATCACCTGTGGCCACTGTTTTGCTTATTACAACATGTGTAGTATATCCTTTGGACAGATGGGTGGCATGGGCTCCCTGTGTGCTTGGATGACCTTTTCCTGAAACCTCACTGCTGGTTGTTGAGAAAAGAGTTAATGTAGCAGGCCTGAGATTGATGTTCTTAGAAAGGCCTGCCTGTAACATTGGCCCTGGCTGGCTTCTGGGAAGTTAGATTTTTGAGAGTGTTCCTACCACCGTAACTGGTAAGAGTCATATCTGCTAGGCAGAGAGTGCCCCGTAAAAACCCTGAGTCTCTCGTGAGCATTCCTGGGAGACAACACTTCACATGTGTTTTCATGTGTCATGTGATTCCACCGGAAGAAGACTCTTGGTGCCTGGTTTCTTCTGGGCTTTGCCTCATGCACCTTTTCCCTTAGATGATTTTGCTTTGTATCCTTCTGCTGTAATAAATCATGGCCATGAGTCCAACTGTACTCTGAGTCTTGTGAATCCTAGCAAATCACCCAGCCTAGGAGTTGTCTTTGAGACTCCCAACACACTGGTTTATTGATACATTTTCCTAATCCCTAAAACTCTCTACCACTAGGTCTTCTCTTTTGTCAGAATTGAGCTAAGCAAGTCCTAGCTCTTATTGATTCATTTTTGGGTAATCCTCGTGGAAAGTAGGGAGTCATAGTGATGTGGTTTAAAGGGCACCGGATCTAGTGTCAGGGCTGGGAATTTGGGACCCAATTCTGCCACCATTGACCTCAGGCCAATCCTGCCCCCTCTTCCTGGATGTCTGTCTGTCTGTTTGCAAGAGAAGTAGGTTTGATAGCTCTGAGGGCCTGTCTTGGCTTAAGAAGTTTTGAGGTTTTACTTTTCTGCCAGCACCTGGAGTCCTTCCCTCGGATATAGTGGAAGGTTGGAGCTGGGGCAGCAGTAAAGCCTATGTCCGAGTATTTCCTGGCTTTCATATTTTTATTCCACTTTTTTTTTGGTGATAGCTTGGGGTCTTGGGATAGAGACATATTTGCAGGGTGGGGATGACCATTCCCATCCTGACTCTCTTCCCTATTTCTCATCCTGGTTCCTGGTAAGATAACTGTGAGGTGCCTAGAAACCATGCGGTATGAGGAACTGAGCTTACCTAGTCTGGGAAAGCTGAGATGGTGAAGGGCAGAGGATCCTATCTAAGGGGATGGCACAAGCCATGTTTTCCTCAGGTCTCTGGGGATAGGACAAGGGCCAATGGATAGAACTTCTAGAAAGCCAGATTTCAGTTGAGTATAAAGTACAAGGATGGGATAGTCCGGCTTGGAGGTCGTGACACCCCTTTCCAGTGTTTGAGCTGAGAGTAGGGAATTATTGGTAGGGATTTAGGCATCAGACATGGGGGCCCATGCTGGGCCCTGGTCAAAGGGCATATGTTCTGACCCTCAGGGCTTTAGCCTGTTCCCCAAGAGTCCATTCAATGCTTCTGGTATTTGACAAAACCCCAGGGACCTCAAGGAAGCCTGTCGTGGAAGAGAGTAGAGGTTTGGTCTCAATGCCTGGTCCCGGGGATGAGGGCAGAAAGTGCAGAGTGCTCCTGGCATTGGTCACTTTGGGGCCAAGCTCAGCAAAGTGGTGAAATCTGGGAAGGGTGCTGCTCAGTATAATTCCGTGAGGAGTTATGTTGCTAGGTTTTTCTCACCAGGAAGATTGTTTTTATGCCCAGCCTTCTTAACTGTGGATGAAAGGCTTTGTTCTTTGTTAAATAGATTTTTAGTGTTTGTCAAACAGGAGGGGAGGTGTGGAGGGGTACATCGGCAGTTACAGTGGCCATATTTTCTGGATAAAAAATCAGGTTTGAAGGGTGCCTGGACGGCTCAGTTGGTTAAGTGTCTGACTTCGGCTCAGGTCATGATCTCACAGTTTGTGGGTTCGAGTCCCCACATCAGGCTCTGTGCTGACAGCTCGGAAACTGGAGCCTGCTTTGGAGTCTGTGTCTCCCTCTCTCTCTGTCCCCTCCCCGCTTGTGCTCGCTCTCTCTCTCTCTCTCTCAAAAATGAATAAAATTTTTTAAAAATCAGGTTTGATGTGATGTGCCATTGGCCTAGAATCTTTGAAAGGGGGGCTGTTCAGGAAAATCCTGGGATGCAGGGTTATTAGACCTTGATTGTTCAGCTGCACGTGTTCTTGGAGTCCAGCACTTGCTTTTTCCATCATGGCAGACTTCCCGGCAGCCATATGCATTTGTACTCACATGTTCTTACTCAAAGGTCCTGGGCCGGTCCTGCTTTGGTTTTCTACAATGCTTTTAATTGCCTGCCACTTCTTTTCTCCATTTCAAAAACTTGAAACAAACACTGGGATGAATGAATCATGGTGAATCAGTTTGTTTGGGGTGTGACTTCTTAGGGAGTGCCTGCTCCAGAGGACCTGGCCTGGTGCCTGCGTGTTTTAAGGATGGTGTAGTAGAAAGAGTGCTTCCTTGCAAACCAAGAGGCTGAGTTGTGTCCTGCTTTGCCGCTGACTCACTCTGTAGTTCTGGGCAAACCCCTTCACTTCTCTGAGCGTCATTATCTTCCTAGGGGTGGTGAAGGGGCGCATCAGGGATGTTTGGCTGTGTGCAACAGAAAATTAACGGAGTCGGTATGACATTTTTCTCATATAGCGAAAGGTCCTGAAGTAGGTACCAGGACTGGTGTGGTGGCTCCATGATGCTAACAAGGATGAGGTTATTTTTTTCTTTCTCCTTTGCCTTCCTTGTCTTTGTCCTCATTAGTTGCCTCACGGTTGAGAAAAGACGGCTCTTCCTCCCTGTGTTATGTCTGTCTTTGCACTGGAAGAAAGAGAAGCCAGGGGGCAGTTTGAAAGGAGCATTACCTGGGTCGGGAATGCAGAATTTTCCCAGCTTATGTCTTCATTTCTGGTCCTTCTAGTTACCAGGTAATATGGGGAAGCAACTCACTGTAGCTGGCTGGGCTCATTGACTCTGCATGAACCTGTGGCTTTATTAGCAAGTGTTTCTGTTGTCCATGGCTGCATAACAAACACTTCCTGAACTTAGTGGCTTCAAATCCCAGCAATTGACTCTTTCTCACAGCCGTGTGGGTTGGCTGAGCTTAGTTCTCATAACCTATATGGTGCAGCCATGTCACTCATGAAGCTGCCTGCAGCTGGGAGCTCAGCGGGGAACTTGACGGTGGCTGGGATGTTCAGGATGCCTCTCTTCATGCCTCTCTTCGGGGCATCTCATCATTCTGCAGTGGAGCCCAAGCTGCTTCACAGCATAGCGGCTGGTTTCCAAGGAGGCGGTGGTGGGGGGGGGATTGTTTTAAGAGGATGAGCCCCAGTATGCAAGTGCTTACCACGCCTCTGCCTGCATCACACTTGCTGGTGTCCTGTTGGTCAAAGCAAGTCCCTTACAGCCCAGCCCAGAGATAGTATGGGAGGTGTGGCTCACTGGGGGCCACCACCTACCACAGGAAGGAGGGACGGAGAGTGACTGTGGGGCTGGCAATAGGTACGTTTGCCACAGTGGGTTAGACCTCAGCAGTGTTTCCCAGACGGCGAATCTTGAGATCAGTTTAGTAGTTGACGGCCAGCATTAAAAAAAAGAAGAAATAGACTATAGAGTATATACATGTGTGTACATAAATATATACGTTTGAGGCATGCATACGGATTAACATACACAATGAAAGATGTATTTTGCACTCAAGAGTCACAGTGAAAATAACCAGAAACACTGGGCTTGAACACCTCTGAGCCCCAATGCTATGATTCTATGGCAGAGCCTGGAGGTGAATGTCCGGCTGACCCCCTTCCGTGTAAGGAGCTGTGTGATGGGGACGTATCCTGCCCCCAGGGGCTTAAATGCTGTAGCACCGGCTGTGGCCACTCCTGCCGTGGAGACATTAAGGGAGGTATGTTGGCTCCTTGGGGAACAAGTCCTGAGTTCCAGAGTGGGATGGGGAGGGAGCCATCTCTGGCCTTCCTGTCTTTCCCTTTCTGGAGGGGGGGTTGGTGAGAGTTCTCATGCTTCCTGTCCTCCTAGCCCCCCAGTCCAAAGCAACCCCTCTTTCTAGGGCCCAGGGGCCCATGTTGGCATTGAAAGAACTGGGGGAAGGCAGTGTGGGTTAGTAGGAAGGGTCCTGAGGCCTGAAGATGGGCAGTGTGGCTTCTGGGCTTCATTCTGCTGCCGACTGGCTCTGTGACCTCAGGGAAGCAAACTCCTTTCATTGAGCCAGTTTCTTCGTTTGTAAAGTGAGGGAGTTGCCCAAGATCAGGATTTTCTGACTGATTTCTTAGCAGCATGTATGCAACAGAGAAAAGCATTGCTGCTCTGATTTCTTTGTTTCTTCAATATATTTTAAAAAACAAATACATCTTTTTGAATGCTCCTTTTGTACCAGACTGTAGAACTCCATTAAAAAATTTTTCTTTAAGTTTATTTATTTATTTATTTATTAAAAAAAATTTTTTTTTTCCAACGTTTTTTATTTATTTTTGGGACAGAGAGAGACAGAGCATGAACGGGGAGGGGCAGAGAGAGAGGGAGACACAGAAGCGGAAACAGGCTCCAGGCTCCGAGCCATCAGCCCAGAGCCTGACGCGGGGCTCGAACTCACGGACCGCGAGATCGTGACCTGGCTGAAGTCGGACGCTTAACCGACTGCGCCACCCAGGCGCCCCTTAAGTTTATTTATTTTGAGAGAGAGAGAGAGAGAGAGAGAGCGCGTGCACGAGTGCACAAGTTGGGGAAGAGCAGAGAGAGAGGGAGAGAGAGAGAATTCCAAGCAGGCTCTGCCCTGACAGTGCAGAGCCTGAAGTGAGCTTGATCTCATGACCACGAGATCATGACCTGAGCTGACATCAAGAGTCAGACGCTTAACTGACTGAAGCACCCACATGGCCCTGTAGAACTCCATTTCAGAATCACTGGCTCAGATGTTGTTTTTAGACAACACGTGGATTCCCTGGCAAGGTTCAAGGTTCTGAAGACAGATTCTCTTCCTTACGTAGCTTAGAGTTTATCAGGGAAGGTAGACGGATCAGGCATCGTAATAAATTCTGATGAAAGGCACACAAAGCAGGGCACCAAACCTTGTCTGGCAGACAAGGCCTCCCTGAAGAAGTAACACTATAAGGCCCAGGTGTGGGGGAGAGAGTGGTGGTCTTGACAGACTCCAATCAGCCCCGCCCACAGAGCTGTCAAGCCCCGAGGGACCACCATAGGGAAATCTGAGATGCCAATTGAAAACTATTGGTCCAGATGCTCTCTTGGGGACCTACCGATTCTCAGAGGCTGTAGCTTCCTGGTTTCTCAGCCAGATGTTTGGTTAAGATCTAGTTACAGTCAGGGATGGATTCATCTGGAGCCTCTGAGTCTCAGTGCCAGTCGGAACATGGAGTCCATGGAGTTGACTGTCCTGTCTCTTTACCTGTGCCTGTTTATCTCGCAGGGCGGAGTGGTGATTGTCCACATATTTTGGTGGGCTTGTGCATTGTCAGTTGCATGACGGATGAGAACTGCCAGGCCGGGGAAAAGTGCTGCAAGTCAGGCTGCGGCCGCTTCTGTGTCCCACCAATTCTGCGAGCCGAACTGGCCACAAACCCCAGCTGGACCCTCAGGTCTGATTCTGAATTAGGTGAGTACAGCCTGTCATCGCTGAAAACAGCCAACTTAACTGCTAGGTGCCGAGCACTGGCTTAGGTGCCGGGCAGGGGGCTTCAGAAGGTCGAGACAAAGTTCTTGCCCTGCAGAGGCTAGTTGGGAGAAAAAGGTCATGTGTCACAGATAAGAATCCTTGAATAGACGAGCTGGGGCTTCTAGGCTCTCTGTGTGGGAGTGGCTCCTTAGGAAGGTCTTTCTGCCAGAAGTGGGATCTGATCTGGGTCCTAAAGGCTAGGTGGGCTGTGACAGAGGGAGAATAGCACAGAGTACACGCTGGACAGCGAGTCTGGTGGTTAGCAGGCACAGAGGGTGGAATACGTGTGACATGTTTGGGGAACTGGGTGGGGGTGGGGCAAGTGTGGGTGAAGGAACAGCTGGGCTGCTTTCATGCCAGGAGATATGAGGTTGGTATCTGAAGGAGTAGAGTCTTCACCACCAGTTTGGACTGGATTATCTGGGAAGCAGGGCACCATTCGAGGCTTTGGGGAGCAACGTATGCCATGCTTCTCTAGGGTGTAGAAGGGAAACCTCTCTAGGGTAGAGGGGAGCTGGAGCCAGGAGGGCACAGTTATGACCTGATGTTTCTTCTTTTTGCAGAGACCCGGGTGTCCTAGCTGTCCTGAGCTGCTACAGGGGGCTTGTTCTGGCTGCCAGGAGAGGGAGATATCCTGGGGCTGTGACCCTCTGGGGGGCTCTCATTGCCCTCCCTGCTCTGCTTCTGTTCCTGCTGCTGCCCTGACCGTGGGAATATAGCCGTGGATTTGGGCAATGGTGTTCGGTGCTGCTTGTCCCCAGTAAAGGCTTATGCTGACCTTCTTGTCTGTGCTGTTTGAGGGCTAGGATGAGGAGAGAGAGCTAGGGGGTCTGAGCATGGCTGCAGGATTATGGCACCTTAGGCAATCCATCCTTTCTGAGAACACTGAAATGTTGCTGCTCAGGTGGCGAGGGCAGAAGAGGGTGGGAGCTCAACTGACTTGCCCCAGAAGTCTCTCAAGCCTCAGGAGTGGGACCCTCAGGCCTCTTCTTGGGCCTGCTGATCTTTCTTTTATCAGAATGTGAGTTGGGCTTGGAACTGGTTTACTGCAGTCGTTTGGATGTTCCTGCCTTGGACCTCCTTCCTTAGGGGCTGGCCCATGGCTCCAAGACAGGCAGTAAGTCCCCTCCAGGTCACTTTGCTGTAGGGAGGAATTATCTTTAGGTTCTTGGAATCAAGATCAGTTTTTAAAAATTATATTTGTTAGAGGGCATCTGGGTGTCTCAGTCGGTTAAGCTTTGGACTTTGGCTCAGGTCATGATCTCGATATTCCTGAGTTTGAGTCCTGTGTCGGGCTCTGTGTTGGGCTCAGAGCCTGGAGCCTGCTATGGATTCTCACTCTCTCAAAAATAAACATTAAAAAAATAAAAAAAAAAATTATATTTGTTAGGTATACAAAATGGACCACATTCTATATCTTTGAGAAATTTATGTCCTCACATACACTCTTGTAATGGGACTCCATGAAAATAGCTAATTTAGCTAGTCATCTCTTGTTGGACCTTAATCTGTGTACGTTTAATGTTGGCCTACTTTTGCAGGTAAATCTGGGGACAATTCTCAATAGTAGAATTCTAGGTTCTCAAATAGAGTCTGACAAAAAAGACACACACACACACACACAAAGCCCCTCAATCAATGTTCATTGAATGAATGGAAGAATTTTTTGAGCTGCAAGTAATAGAAAACCCAACTAACAGTGGCTTAGCCAATAAAGACATTTAATTTTCTCACATCAGAGTCTGGAGAGAGGCAGTGAGGCTGGTTCGGCAGCTTACCCTCAACACCAATGCGCAGACTCATTCCTTCCTTCCCCACCAACCTCAGCATGCTGGCTTTTGTCTTCGAGAGGGTCACCTCACAGGTGTGGGATGGCTGCCGTAGCTCCAGACATCACAGCAGGAAGATGTAGTGGTGAAAAGACCTTCACCTCAGATGGTGCTCTCCTTTTAATGATGGAGACCATCTTCCCCAGAGGCCATCCCCTCCCCGGATTTCCCTTGTCCTCTCATCGGTCAGAACTGTTGCCACAAGGGAGGCCAGAAAAGCAAATGGGAATGGGAAAATGTGACTGTCTTTGATTAAACATGCTTCATCCTTGAGGCTGAGGGATGGACCCATCTGTATATAAAAGCTGAGATTCTATTAGCAAGGAAGAAGGAGAGAATGACTTTGGGGTTAGGTGGGTAATGAACCACACATGTCATATTGGGTCAAAGGACACATGCATTCAAAATTTAGAAATTGCTAACGTAGGCAGGGCTTTTATAACAAGAAAAAAAGAGTATTAGTGCTCAACTTGAATATTGCAAAAATGTTTTTGTAATTCCCAAGTCTAGTGGAAAAAGGCAAGTTACAACTTAAGAAGAAAGTTCCCATCACTGCTGTCTTTTTTGTTCCTCCCTTCCCTCTGTTTTCACACTGGCCTATGAAATTCCGGTTTCTGCTATGATCCAAGCACTCTTCTCTCTGAGCAGACGTGTCTGTTGTTGCCTGATCTGAACAAGAGTAGATGGTGTGAGCCTGTCCATGGCCATCCCAGGGCTCCGGGCTCACAGCGCAGGGAACTAGGAGGACCCACAGGTGTCAGTGTGACAGGCTGCTGGACATTTTGGCAGGTTCCTCTTCCATTGTTTTGCTTGTCGTGTTATTAAAAAAATCAAAATAACACGTGCACACTTGCAACAAAATCAATGTGGAGCAACTTTCAATGAAAAACAGCAGTCCTAGAACCTTAAAATACTGTAAAGTAGGGTGATTTTTCTGCCGGGATGGGGGTGGGACTGGAAAGGAAGGTGTGAGTCCCAGCACAGCACAGGCTGAGCACCAGGAGAGAGGTCCCTTCCAGGTCTTCCCTCCTCATCTGGGGCTACCCACCTTGTCCACTTGGGAGCAATGACATGGGGCTGGCGGGGGGAAGGGGAGGGGAGAGAATGAGGTGGGATGGGGGGAGAGGGAGAGAGAAAGAGAAAGTATGAACTGAAGGGCTGAATTTTTTTTTTTTTACAGTCTTTTTTTTTTTTTAACCTTTATTTTTGAGACAGAGAGAGACAGAGTATGAACGGGGGAGGGTCAGAGAGAGGGAGACACAGAATCTGAAACAGGCTCCGGGCTCTGAGCTGTCAGCACAGAGCCCGACGCGGGGCTCGAACTCACGGACCGCAAGATCATGACCTGAGCTGAAGTCGGCCGCTCAACCGACTGAGCCACCCAGGCGCCCCCTGAATTTTTTTTTTTAATTAAACATTTCTAAAAATTTAAATATAATTTATTGTCAAATTGGTTTCCATACAACACCCTGTGCTCATCCCAACAGGTCTGAAGGGCATTTGGCCTTGGGGTTGTGTTGGAGTTGGAGGTCAAAAGCCAGATTCTACGCCTCCCCCGCCCCCCTAGGCCTTTCTAGGCCTCTTTTCCTACTGTTGTACCCTAAACCAAAGCCATCAGAACCTTTCCTTCCTCAGAGTTTAAGGCCATTTCCACCTCAGGCCTCGGGGAGCAGGTCTCAGTGGACCCTGCTTCTATGGATGCCCCAAACTTGCACCCTGAAATTAGCCTCTGACCAGATGGAAAGGCCACACACAAGCCCCTCCCCATCCTCAGCTTCCAGGTGGTTCACCTTGGGGGGGTGAAATCTGAAACCGGCCCCCAGACACAGAGGTCAGGGTAAGACAGAGGAAAGAGAAAAGAGGCCACTCTGATCTCCACAGGTGGCAGGTGTAACAAGCAAGGGAATTTACACACTGGCAGGTGTAACAAGCAAGGGAATTTACACACGATGCTGGTCTTGGGCTCTGGAAGACAGAGGATCTCAGCGCCTGCCCACCAGAACCTTAACAGTTTACGGAGGGGCCTTAACCAGGCTCGGTCACAGGTACCGGCCAGAGGGTCTCAACAACACTTTGCTCCCTCAAGGCTACATCCGTGAAAATGGCTCCCGCTGTGGGAATGGTGGGCGGAGCCTATGCTCCAAGGACGGGGGAGGGGGAGGAAACTCCAACTGCCCAGGGTCAGCTTGCAGGTCAACTGGCGGCCACCATGTCCTCTCTGTGACCTCCTCCAACACTTCCTTGCAGTGGGCAGGGATTTCTGGGGCTCTGATACTTGCCAGTCCTCAAGTGTGAGTCGTCTGAGACCTGTTCTCTGACCACTCCGTGGGTCTTGCAGCTCCCGGCTTCTGCATCCCTTTCCTTGACCATCAGGTGGGGGAAACCCCTGGCTGCACACCCATGTGCCACCTCAGTGACACCACGGGCCCTGCGTCCTCTCTCTGCTGCTCTTCTGGATCTTACTCTCTGGGAGGCATAATGTCATTGGTAAGTGGGATATGTGGGGTGAGAGGGGCAGGCGGCTGAACCTGTGCCCCCTGCGAGGGGGTGCTCTTGAGGGCTACCTTCCTTTTCCTACCCAAGTGAAGGCCTCTTGTCAAGGGGATTGGTGCCTAGAAGGCCAGCTTCATATAGATTCACAAGCATCAGAAAAGAATGAAGAACACCACCCCCCCCCACCCCAGCCCCTGGAATTAACAGCTAATCCTTACCGAGCACTGACTATATCCCAGGTGCTGGGCTTGACGTGCACACTCGTATTTAATCCTCACAGTAGGCCTGGGAAGTCCTGAGAAAACTGGGAAAGTTTAAATAACTTGCCCAAGGCCTCAGAGTGAGTGGCAGGGCTAGTTTGAACCTTGGTCTGTAGGAGTGCAATAATTTTGGTATTCTACCTTCTCTCACTATAAAATGGTGGTAGGCAAGTGGTTTTGGATCAACTGTGATGGTTTGGGAAGTAAGAAAAAGAGAGACAGGTAGGGGTAACTCTGAGTTCCAATCCAGACTGGCTGCATGAGCTGGGGCAGGGTGCTTCTCCCTCTAGGTCCGAGAGGGAGAGAGATGCAGGGAGGGAGAGACAGGGAGAAATGGGGAGGGAGGGAGGGAGAGAGTGAGAGTGAGAGAGAGAGAGAGAGGACAGGGAGGGAGAGAGGGAGAGACAGATAGGGAGGGAGAGGGAGGGAGAGAGGGACAGGGAGGCAGGGAGAGAAAGAGAAGGGGACAGAGACAGACATCGGGTTCCATGAGATTTACAGTCCCTTCCAGGCCTGAGATTCTGCCCAGCTGAGCAGGTCCCAGGTGGGAAGAGCTTGGCCCTGGGTATCTGTGACCTATTCATACTCTCCCTTTCATGCTTTCTCATTCATATTCTGGTCACTCTGCCATCCTCTGATAGCAACTCTTGAATTGTTGTCTTCCAACAACAATCTGGGTCCCAGCACCAGCCTGAATCAGGACACCAGTGCACCCAGGGGAGGGAAATGAAATGCAGTTTGTGAGGGCTGGGGCAGAGCCCAGACCCTGAAGATGGGGTGTGTGTGTTCAGAGAGGGTTCAAGGCCTGTTTGGAGTGGGGGGGAGCTCAGATGCTCCTCTCCTCAGACCCTGGGCTCCGCTGCTTTGCGGGCCTGTGAGAACAACAATGGTTGGGCAGTTTTGAGTGGAAAGAATTCTTGGCTGGGTGCCTTTGTTCTCAGAGACACCAGAGGGCAGCAGAGGTCTAAGTCCTAGGCCATTCCCAGGCAAGAGAAATATGCTCCGAAATTCTAGGAGCCTAGTGAAGGGAAAAAGTTCAGTATTGTCTGAGTTCCTCCCAACTGTTTCCTGTCGCTTTGAGAAAAACGTTACATAGCAGGGTCTATAATCCAGATCCGTACTGGATTGCAGTTAATCAATTAAGACATAACATTAAGCCCTCCCTTTTCATACCATATGGAATGACCCTGCAGTTTGGGTACCACTTATCTTGGGGACATGATCACGTTGTATCAGTATTTCTTGGACAGAGTCACAGAGCAAGTTCTTTGTGGAGCTCAAGGTCAGGAGAAAGTTTCCCTCTGGCCATGAACCATTCTGAGAATGGGCAGGGAAGTAACTTTACTGGCATCACCTCTGTTACTGGCCCCTGTGAAAAGGTGCTTTCTAGAGCCGATGTTTCATTTTTGCCTCGGCTACCAGGAAGCCACGAGCTTGGATTTTGCAGTGAGGCCTGGGTTCAAATCTGGACTCCGCTGCTGCTCATGGGCTCTGTGCAAAATGAACGAGGACAATCATGTTATCACATTACCCACCTCACAGGATTGCCGAGTGAATATAGAAAGAAAGCACTTGGCACAGAACCGACACAAAAAGGGCACATTCAACAAATGTCAGCGATGGTTATTCAGTTTCTCTGAAAAAAGATGAATCTCTTCGTGATACCCTCTTTTATTATTCTCTTTGCTTTCTTTTACTCTTGGTATGATTTTCAGCTTCCTGTAATCTATGCCTGTTTGGAAGATGGTGTGGTATGTATACATGAGAGGTTAGCATCAGTGAAATTTTGGGGCAGAAAGAAATATCCAGAGCAGCGCTCTCCAATAGAACATAATGCAAGCCACACATATAATTGCAAATTTTCTAGTAGCCACTTAATGTAGTAAAAAGTGTGGTGGTGGCTCAAAAAGTTAAGCGTGGGATTACCACGTGGCTCAGTGAATCCACTCTCAGCTGTGTAACCAAATGAATAGAAGACAGGTGTTCAAAGGAAAACTTGTTCAACAGTGTTCATTGAAATAGCCAGAAGGTGGAAGCAAACCAGATACCCATGAGAGGATAAATGGATAAAAAAAAATGTCACCTATCCCTCCAGTGGAGTATTATTCAGCCACAAAAAGGGTTGAAGTACTGATCCATGCTACAATATGGATGGACATTGGAAACACTGTGCTAAGTGAAAGAAGCCAGACACAGAAGGCCACCGATGGTGGGTGATTCCATTTATACGAAAATTCTAGAAGAGGCAGATCCATACAGACAGAAAGCAGGTGAGAGGTTGCCAGAGGCTGGTTTTAGAAGACAGTTACTTGAGTGGGCTTGTCAATGTGCAGATTCCCAAGTTTCGTCCCAGATATTTTGATTCAGTAGGTCAAAGGTGGGGGCAGGCCAAAAGAAACTGCTTGTTTGTCTACCAGGAGCTACATTTCAAAAAAGCTTATCAGGGGATTCTAACGTGTGGTGCGGTTTGGTAATCTCTGAATTAGAAGTTCGTGAAAGTCCTTCCGGGCTCTGAGGATATGGGAGCCTAACTCAGTAGGATTATGGGATTATGCATCTTCTTTTTTTTCTTCCTTCCTTCCTTCTGCCTCCTCCTCCTCCTTTTCCAGTTTTGTTTTTTTGTTTTTTTTTTTTTTGAGAAAGGAGGTGTAATCACTGTTGAGATATTCAAACAACACAGAAAAGTCCAAAGAAGAGGATCCCTCGTCCATAGATAATGATTGCTAACTGGTGAACATTCATCCAGCCTTGTCTTAGGTATTCATGTTGATATGGTAGCAAGTGTGGGAAGGAAGCTCTTGCTGTTCTGTAATAGCTTTCGTCACTCAATGGTATGTCATAGACATGATTTTTGAAAAAAAATTTTTTTAACGTTGATTTATTTTTGAGAGACAGAGCGTGAGCGGGGGAGGGGCAGAGAGAGAGGGAGACACAGAATCCGAAGCAGGCTCCAGGCTCCAAGCTGTCAGCACAGAGCCCGATGCGGGGCTCGAACTCACAGACCGCGAGATCATGACCTGGGCCGAAGTCAGACGCCCAACCGACTGAGCCACCCAGGTGCCTCTAGACATGATTTTTAATTGTTAAAGTGTTCGGTTTCTTTAAATATATAAGAATTTTTTTTTATATTTAACCACACCCTGGAACTCTGTAGCTGCTGCTTGCTGTGTTTCCCATGTTCTTTGCCAAATGGCCTCAGAGGCTTTTACTCTCAATCTCACTGCAATTAGACCAATAAGTGTATTTAGATGCAAAGCCTCTATTTTTTGCAACGCTTCTTGGGCTTGCAGATAGATTGCTATGGATGTTTCCTGATATATAGGGATACTGGTTTTTAATTTTTAGGCTCTCCTGTCCTGTGGTGCTCCACTTTATAGGTTACATCTTCCATTTTTAATATTTTTCCAGTTTTAACATTTTTTTTTCGGTCTTTTGAACATAGGCTTCTTTTTATACCATTCTCTCCCCTGAGCCCAGATGGAAACAATCTAGTCTCTTTCCTCTCCCTTGTTTTCTTCTGCCTTCTTAGCACTGAAACTCAAAGCTAAAGCAAGCTTGCCTCAATACCCAACCAGTGGCCCAGACCACCGGGCTCCTAAGAATGAACAGTTTAAGGTACTTGATGAAGAGCTTACATTTAGACTGAAATTAAAATAGTTTCTTTCTGGTTTTCTGATTACAAGTTCTAGTGAAGTTCCTTAAAGCCACACTTTTCGTTACTTTGCTGATGCTTTATGTGCATGCTTAGCCTAGCAGCTGGGTGAGGCTACCCTTCCCTGGAGTGGAACCCTCATCTGACTAGGTAGTTGTGGGTCAGGGTTCTTTGTTACCAGCAATGGAAAGATACTGGCTAACTCAGTGTTAGAAATAAGACCTATGACCCTATCAAAGGAGGGATGCGGAGACTCGGAGCACAGTGAAGCGAGGCTTTAATCAACGTTCTTGCAAGAGCGGGTGTCTGATGGACAGGCACACTTGGGGCAGTTACAGCAGACAATTTATCTCCCAGCATGCAAGTCCCTCCCCTGGTTCCTCATTGGCTGAGTACTACAGAGGTTACAGCCTTACTGGGATGTTGCCTATGCCCACGTAAGGCAAAAAGTAGTCTGATTGGAAAAAGTGTACATTCCCTGGGGTGATGCAGAGACATTTAGTCCTTCCTCCCTTTGTTTCTTTGGTGCATGCTCATTGCAAAGCCCGTGAAAATAAGCCCGTGAAATGGAGAGGGGGAGAAGAACCAGGAAGTGAAGTGTCTAAGGGTTTGGGACTCCATTGTGTGCGGGAGTCCGTACATATTTCCAATAGCTTCTAAACCTATTATTAATTAGACAGCATACCCTTTATTTAGTATTTCTGAAATGAATCATCTCCCTTACGTCTCACATCAAGCAAACCCAGGAATGTGTTGGGACGATACTGGTGCTCACATGATTCATGGAAAGCTGGGGC
This sequence comes from Panthera leo, assembly GCF_018350215.1. Classification (NCBI taxonomy): domain Eukaryota; kingdom Metazoa; phylum Chordata; class Mammalia; order Carnivora; family Felidae; genus Panthera; species Panthera leo. The sequence goes on from NC_056681.1 coordinate 15,140,390, forward strand.
TCCACGGTTGGGAACTGATGGCACCGCAGAGGGTCAACGAGGAAGAAGTACATTGTCTAAGCAGGAAGGTCATCTAGATTGGGTTGTGGTGGCACCGCTGTGACAGCGATGTTCACTTTCTCTTTAGCTTTTCTGAGAGAGGAAGAATATGATTCCTAATTGAAGGTTTCGCAACCTTCGATCTACTATCATTTTAGACTGGGTAATTCTGTGTTGTGGTGGAGGGACTGTCCTGTGTATTATGTGATGTTTAGCAGCATCCCTGGCTTCTTCCCACTGGAGGCCAGCAGACTTCACCCTCATTTGTGACAACCCAAAGTGTCTCTGGATATTGCCAAATGTCCTCTGGGAGCAAAATGGCCTAGCTGAGAATTTTGATCTTAACTAATGTGCTGCCCCCTACACACCCCATGTGTGGAGAAATGGTCTCGTTCCCTGATTTCAGTTGGTCAGTAGGCTCCTGGAATTGACCTTCACAAGACATCACAGAATGGGGGGGGGGGGGAGAGAATTCCCTGAAAGAGAAATAAGCCACTACTAGGAACAAGAAAGGGATGGAGGCGGCTCACTGTAAATCCTCAGGGCCATATAGACTCTGTGAAGAGGTTCACATTTTATGGGTAGAAGGCAGCTGGTGCAGGAGAAACTTTCGTTGTAAGAAGCTACTCAGGTAGATTTCCTTTCCTGATGCTTCCTGATTTTCCATAGGCTCGTACTTGCAAAATGAGCATACAAATCACCAATGGGTCTTGTTAAAAGGCAAATTCTTTTTTCTTTTCTTTTCTTTTCTTTTCTTTTCTTTTCTTTTCTTTTCACAAACTGGGGAAAGGCCTTGAATTGACATTCTCGCAAGAAGATACACCAATGGCCAATAAGCACATGAGAAGATACCCAATATCAGTCATTAAGAAAATGTAAGTCAAAATCACAATGAAATATTAAACAGGTTCATACTCACTAGGATAGGATAGCTGTAATTTTTTTTCTTTAATGAGGAATAACAAGCGTTGGTAAGGATATAGAGACATTGGAACCCCCAAACATTACAGGAAGGAACATAAAATGGCGCAGCCACTTTGGAAAGCAATTTGGTAGTTTATCAAAAATGTATGGGGTACATGGGTGGCTCAGATGGTTAGGCGTCCAACTTTGGCTCAGATCATGATCTCGTACTGCGTGGGTTCGAGCCCTGCATCGGGCTCTGTGCTGACAGCTCAGAGCCTGGAGCCTGCTTTGGATTCTGTTTCCCTCTCTCTGACCCTCCCCCACTCATGCTCTGTCTCTCTCAAAAAATAAATAAACATTAAAAAAAGTAAACATAGCATTATCACATGACCCAGAAATTGTACTCCTAGATATTTACCCTAAAGAAATGAAAACACGTGTCCATATTAAAACTGATACATAAAACTGATTCTCAGGTCCACCAGAGAATTGCCAAATTAGAATTGCGTTTTAAAACTGTTAGTCTGCCGGGGTGCCTGGGTGGCTCAGTCAGTTAAGTATCCGACTTTGGCTGGGGTCATGATCTCACGGTTCATGAGTTTGAGCCCCACATCCGGCTCTGTGCTGACAGCTCAGAGCCTGGAGCCTGGAGCCTGCTTCAGATTCTGCATCTCCCTCTCTCTGCCCCTCCCCCACTCGCACCCTGTTTCTCTCTAAAAAATAAATAATAAAAATAAAATTTAAAAAATTAGAAAAGGGGCACCTGGGTGGCTCAGTCGGTTAAGGGTCCGACTTCGGCTCAGGTCATGATCTCACGGTCGGTGAGTTCGAGCCCCGCGTCCGGCTCTGTGCTGACGGCTCAGAGCCTGGAGCCTGTTTCAGATTCTGTGTCTCCCTCTCTCTCTGCCCCTCCCCTGCTCACGTTCTGTCTCTCTCTGTCTCAAAAATAAATAAAACATTAAAAAAAATTAGAAAAAACTTATAAATGGATGCTCACAGTAGCACCGCTTATAACAACGACCTAAATATTCATCAACCGATGAATGGACAAAGTATGGTATACCCACACAACGGGACATTATTTGGCAACAAAAGAATGGAGTACTGACACGTACCACAACCTGGACAACCCCTGAAAGCACCATGCCAAGTGAAAGAAGTCAGGCACAAAAGAACACATTGTATAATTGCACTCACATGAACGTCCAGAGCAGACAAACCCACAGAGACAGAAAGCAGACTAATAGTTTTAATGTTTATTTATTTTTGAGAGTGAGACAGAGAGACAGAGCATGAGCTGGGAAGGGGTAGAGAGAGGGAGACACAGAATCCAAAGCAGGCTCCAGCCTCTGAGCTGTGAGCACAGAGCCTGAGCCCAACGCGTGTCTTGAACCCTGAGCGGTGAGATCATGACCTGAGCTGAAGTTGGACGCTTAACGGACTGAGCCACCCAGGTGCCCCAGCAGACTGATAGTTTTAAAACGCAATTCTAATTTGGCAATTCTCTGGTGGACCTGAGGTTCCACATTTCTAACAAGCTCCCAAATGGTGCTGATGCTGCTGGGTTTTTTGTTTGTTGTTTGTTTGTTTTGTTTTTTAGATTATCATCCTTAGGTTGTTTCATATTTTGAAAAAAAATCCAACAATTTCTTAAAAGTCACAAAAGTAATATTTGTTTATTATTTTTTTTTTCAACGTTTTTTATTTATTTTTGGGACAGAGAGAGACAGAGCATGAACGGGGGAGGGGCAGAGAGAGAGGGAGACACAGAATCGGAAACAGGCTCCAGGCTCCGAGCCATCAGCCCAGAGCCTGACGCGGGGCTCGAACTCACGGACCGCGAGATCGTGACCTGGCTGAAGTCGGACGCTTAACCCACTGCGCCACCCAGGCGCCCCAATATTTGTTTATTTTTAAAAAAATTATAAAAAGGTGATATATACAGATATATATGTATATATATGTATATATATATATCTGTATATATCAGAATATTACTCAGCAATCAAGAACGAAATCTTGCCATTTGCAACAATGTGGATGGAACTTAGAGTGTATTATGCGAAGCAAAATAAATCAGAGAAAGACAAATATATGATTTCACTCATATGTGGGGTTTAAGAAACAAAACAGATGAACATAGGGGAAGGGAAGGAAAAATAAGATAAAAACAGAGAGGGAGGCAAACCGTAAGAGACTCTTAAATACAGAGAATAAACTGAGGGTTTCTGGAAGGGAGCTAGGTGGGGAGATGGGCTAAATGGGTGAAGGGCATTAAGGAGGGTGCTTGTTGGGATGAGCACTGGGTGTTAGATGTAAGTGATGAATCACTAAATTCTACTCCTGAAACCCATACTACATTATATGTTAGCAAACTAGGATTTGAATAAAAAAATCAAAGCTATGAAACCTATCTGATAATTTGGCACCTCTGTCCTGGCTGGATTCTTGGAATATCACCTGCATATAAGAGACTGGGGAGACAATCAGGGATTTGAGAGGAGGTTGTATAACAATGTTGGAGATTCCCTCTTGTGGTTGTCTCCTCTTTGGATTTCTTCCCTTGATACATAGTTGCTTTGGGAGTCTATCCTGAGTACTGTCTTCTGACTTCTCAGGACATAAGACTATGGCTTTCTGCTTGAGCTTTATCTGCCTTGCTCAGGCTGGATTGGGGGTCTTCCTCTGAGAAAAGCCATGTGTGGATCTCTTCCACTGTGGCTCTTTTCTTTCAAGGATTAAATCCTATCCAGCTTCTGCTTAATTTTGGTCACTCTCCAGTGACTTAAAACCGCTGTTTTTTACATTTTGTCAAGATAATATAATCGTCATCTGTAGAATAGTTTGATATAAGCTATTCTGCCGTGCTCAGAACCAGAATTCCCCGAATGGTCTCTTAGAAACATTATTCTTCTTTTTGAAACCCTCCATTAAAGAAAAATTATGTATTTAATTTGGGGGCAGAGTGGGAAGGGCAGAGAGAGAGGGAGAGAGAGAATCCCAAGAAGGCTGTGCATTGTCAGTTCTGAGCCCGATGTGGGGCTCAAACTCACAGACTGTGAGATCATGACCTGCGTGGAAATCAAGAGTCAGATGCTCAACTGATTGAGCCGCCCAGGTGCCCCTGAAAACCTCCATTTTTATTCATCACAGTTGAAAGAAATCTAAACTTCTTTCCCTGACATATAAAGTCATACAGATGACCTGGGCCTGCTAACCTCCATATCTTCACTGTGCCCCCAGCTCTATGGGAGCACATTCAATTCTTAGAATATGTTATGCTTTATCCTGCCTCAAGGTATTCACGTTATCATTCTCTCTGGTGGGAATGCCTGTCCCCCTTGTGCCTTGTTATGCTTCAGATGTCAGCTTAAATATCATTTATTCTGGAAAGTATTTGCTGAATCTATTGATAGGTTAAGTTCCTCTACTGCACCTGCTAATAACACCCTATGCCTTTCTTGTAGATCGTGTATTAACATTTATCATCAGGTACTGGGTGGTTGTTGGATAAATGTCTGTCTCCTCTTTAGATTGTCAATTCCATGAGAACAGGGTATGGCCCTCTCTGCTCACTACTTTATCCCATGCCTCATATGGTATCTGGCTTACAGTAGGTGCTCAATGAACGTGCTGAATGAATGAAGAAGGAGAGAATGCATCGTGCATGGAAGAAAGTTCCCAACTGAGAGTCGAAGTATAAAACATAAATGAAACTATGAGATAATAGGGGGATTAGTCAAGTCACCTCACATTTCAGACCTTTCGTTCCAGTAAGTACAATAGGTCAGAATTGGATTGGGTCACTCTCCTCTCTCAAAGTCCATGCTACTCATAAAAAGACTCGTAAAGTTGAGACAAAAGTATAGGAAACCGTAATAATATGGGGCAGACATGGGAGACCTGGATATTTGGTTAAAATCTTAACCACAGGCAGTGTGTGTCTTGAATCAAGGGCCTGAGAAACAGAAATGGTGCTTGAGGATAATTATTCTGGCAACAGCAGATAGAACTAATGAGGTTTTGAAGTGGCCAGATCAAGGATGGATCTGATAAAGAGAGCTTGGCAGGATGGAACTGGTGTCAGGCTGCTGGATATGGAATTTCATGTGGGAGAATGATCTACCAGACCCAGTGAAGGCTAGCCTGGGGAAGGGTTGGAGCTTTTCTCCTACCCTATTTATTCCCCTACAGGAGATGGAATGGGATGGTTAGATGGGGGAACAGATCAGTGTCTTCATGATGATCATTAGATCTCCCTTCTTTCCATCTTCTCCCGGGTTCTGCTCTGCCCCCAGATGTGAGGGTGGAAGGCACTGAGTATCTCTCGAATGACAGGCATACTTGTGCCACATTCCAAGGTCTGCTGCACAAATTCCTTCTTTCTGGGGCCTCTTGGAATCAGAAACCAAACCTTCGAGTTTCTCTGGTGATCAGATATGACCTTGGGAAGAGACCAGACTCAGGACTGTAATCTTTTCGTTCTGTCCCTGGTGTACCCCAAGACCTTGCTTTATGTTGTCATCTGTGGCCCCCCTTTTATCAGTGATCACCCCCTCAAAATATCTCACTTGAATTTAATGTGAAATTCCTTTGGGTTTCTCATTAATTGATGTCCTGTATTACTCCTTGGGTATGTAGTTCTGTAGGAAGGCCTGCAAATGTTGTATGGCTTTGTGCCTTTTTACTGATCTTTGTTGGCACTTGTGAATATTGTCCTTCAGCACCACAGAAAACACACACACAAACCATCCTACAGGCAAATTTAGGATTGAGTGAGAAGGAAACTTGGACAATCACTTGAGCACCCAGGAGAAATCTGAAAACCTGAGGCTAAAATGGACTTTGGATACTAATTGTCTTCAGAGAGCACTTTACTTGTAGTAATTCTTTGGAATACTAGACTACAGTTCTGAAAGAGTTTTCAAGGAAATTACACTCGTTTATACTTGTTTATGTGACACTGTGTTTCACAATAGTCAGAGGGTGGGAAGTCTTCAGAATCCATGAATGTGCACCAGATAGGTCATACCCGTGATGCCAGGCCTAGGAAGAAGTTTTCTATGGATTCAGAATGGTCTGGGTTACTAGACTTTGGTTCAATATCCAGAAACTACCTTTTTCATTTGTCTCTTTTTACACAGGAACAGTTCCTGGGTGAAGGGCTAGGGTGACTGACATCTTTAACCTATGCTTCCTGCCAATTCCTGAGATTTCTCCAAGGCTGTGCCCAAAGTCCAGAGGCAGGGGTTGCCATTGTTGGGATTGACTTAGCATGCCCATATATGGACTTACCCTGGGCTACAGTGCCCCCCAGTGTTTATGGTCCTTAGAATGCTCGTATCACTGGACTCCTTTGTGAAGCTGGGTCCTTGATGAGAATGTGAATAGGGAAGTCAGGGCAAAGGGGAATGACTCTCCATACTCTGATTATAGAAGTTCAGCTTCATTTAAGATTTGCAGCTTCCAGGGGCGCCTGGGTGGCTCAGTCGGTTAAGCGTCCGACTTCAGCCAGGTCACGATCTCGCGGTCCGTGAGTTCGAGCCCCGCGTCAGGCTCTGGGCTGATGGCTCGGAGCCTGGAGCCTGTTTCCGATTCTGTGTCTCCCTCTCTCTCTGCCCCTCCCCCCTTCATGCTCTGTCTCTCTCTGTCCCAAAAATAAATAAAAAACGTTGAAAAAAAAAAAATTAAAAAAAAAAAAAGATTTGCAGCTTCCAGGTGTAAAGTCATAATTTCTATATTCCTGGTCCCTGGGGCACTGGAGATATTTCCCTAGAATATGAGCATTGTTGAGGGTTGAATGCTCATTGATTTGGGGCAGATGAAACAACTTAATGAGGATTATTTTAGTGCCACTTATATGGAAATCCACTGGGGTCAGTGACAAAATACAGGAGCAAACTCAGTTTTGGCGGGTCATGCCAAGGAGGTGCCAACAATGATTGCCTTTATACAGATGAATTCATTACATGGGTAGGTTGGTATCTTCAGAGAGGTCATCAGTGGTTTACATTGGAAGAATCTAGGATGGGAGGAAGTTCTCAGTTAAATTTTTATACATATAATCAGCATGAAAGGCAAATCTGAGCAAGGAAATTAGCAAGAATTCTGAATTCAAAATCTTCCAGTAATAGTCCCATTTATATTCAGAATTATTTTGGCATACTTTTGCATAAGGAATATTCCTTTTTCTTCATTTCTTCCTTATGTTGTGTTGGGTTTCCTTTCTTCCACTGCCTCTGTCTCTGTTAATAAATAAATGTAGCAATTGTTAGCACCTTTGGTAGAATCCATGGGTCTTTTACATTTCAGCAGAACTTCAGAGCTTTTTTTTTTTAACTTTATTTTTTCATTTTTTAAAATTTACATCCAAACTAGTATATAGTAAAGCAATGATTTCAGTAGATTCCTTAATGCCCCTTACCCATTTAGCCCATCCCCCCTCCCACAACCCCTCCAACAACCCTCAGTTTGTTCTCCATATTTATGAGTCTCTTTTGTTTTGTCCCCCTCCCAGTTTTTATATTATTTTTCTTTCCCTTCCCTTATGTTCATCTGTTTTGTCCCTTAAAGTCCTCATATGAGTGAAGTCATATGATTTTTGTCTTTCTCTGACTGACTCATTGCACTTAGCATAATACCCTCCAGTTCCATCCACGTAGCTGCAAATGGGTTTTTAATTCCTATACCATCCTGATCCATAATGCATCCATAAAATGTTAGTGAGCCAATATAGTACTCTACTCTGAGGACATACAAATTAATAAAGTGAGGTCTCTGCTCTTGAGTCTAAGGCTATTGTGTAGCCATTCACTATAGATACTGAACTACTCTGCCCATTCTCACTACTTTGCTTTTTAACTGTGCAAAAATAGGGGTTGAATAGGATCTTAAAGACCTGAGGTGATCATGGTAGTGGTGAGTTGTTGGGTGGAGAGCTTGGGCGTCTGGACCCACGTCCTTCTTCTGAATGAGCCTCTCGTTGTTAGCCTCTCTGGGCTCTGATTTTCACAATTTCAAAAGAGTTTTGTTGAACTAAATGACCTGAGACCTTGACATTTGTGCCTGTGACTGATCGTCCCCAACCCAGGTACAATCTTGTCCCATTGCTCAATTTCCCCTGGCCTCTTTCTTGCTTTTTTACTGAAAAACCAGGGTTTCTAGTATTTGGTGTCATTGGGGGTTGGGTGAGGAGCTGAGAGACTTACTTTTCAGGAATACAAAATTTTTCGCAGAGAAATTTATGTTTAAAGTTGTTTCTGTTGCCTCCACAGCCAGAGAAGACGAAGGGCTCACACAAAAATGTCAAGGTGTTGTAGTAGAATCTCGTGTAACCTGACTTACAGGTGCCAAATACCGGAGGATAGTTGCAGATTTCTGGGCATGAGAATCCCAGAGTCAGGTTTTCTTTTCTTTTCTTTTTTTTAAAAAATTTCATGTTTATTTATCTTAGAGAGAGAGAGAGAGAGAGCACAAGAGCAAGTGGGGGGAGGGGCAGGGAGAGACGGAGACACACAATCCGAAGCAGCCTCCAGCTCCAAGCTGTCAGCACAGAGCCCTACACGGGGCTCAAACTTGTGACCCACGAGATCATGACCTGAGCCGAAGTCCCTCGCATAACCGACTGAGTAATCCAGGCACCCCAGGTTTTCTTTTCTACTGCCAAGCGGACATTCTTTTCCTCATGGACTCAGATGACTGATGGTCATCAGCCCATGTGAATCTACCTGTTACTCTTTCACTGGGAGAGTTCCTTCAGCAAAAATATCACTGTATATGTGATATGGGGCAATGATTCTAGACTACGGCCTGGGTCAGTGACTCAGATAATTGGAGAAGGACGGTAAGGTAGAGTGGAAAGCAAGAAAGACCTGAGGCTTCTGCGCTCTATCACAGCATTTCATATTAAATATATCCCATTTCCTGATTCTCCACAGGCTTTCCCATGGCACTGGAAGTAAACATGTCATCTGCTTCCCCAAGGCCATAGGTCAGAGCCCTTACTTTACTTTTACAGAGTCTCTGCAAACACAAGCTAAAAAGGCCTTTGTCTGTCTACATCTACTCCTGAAGGATAGGCTCAAAATGCTTAATTTGCAAAAGATCTTCCTTCCTTCCACCAGTGTCTGTGTCCTCTCGCACCTATCTATGCCCCTCCCCTTTTACCTACCATGCAGACTCACCTGGCCTCACTGAGACCATGGAGGTGGGTGGTCAGAGCAGGAACAATGACGTCCATGTTGGAGACAAAGAATGAGTTAATGTCAGTCTTCCTGAAGTCCAACTCCAGCCCTCACCCACAACTGGGACTTTGCCACATTTACTCATGGATACATGAGTATTCCACATGTGTCCATCATGATAAGTAGATGTGAGTGCCCCAAGTGTGTGAATGATGGCTTTGCTTCTCCATATCTGTGGAATGCAGAGTGGTCCTGTATATATGCGTTAAGTAGAATTAAAGTTCATCTAATACACACACACCCACACCCACACACAACAATAAAGAGGTTTTCTGGACACTCTTTACGTTAATCCAATTTTCACAATCCCCCTCCTCTTCCACTGAAATCCCTTGGAAAAAACTTGATTCTATTTTCTGTCTTCCTCCTTCTCCAATCCATAGACAGAAATGAATGAAACTTCTGGAATGAGATGCTCTAGGGCTGTGTGGTGTAAGAGAAAAGCAGGACTTCATTACTGCCTATCACCCAGGCTGCCTAGATCGCCTTCACCTTCACAGTGTTCTCCTGGGCTGCCCTTCCTATTTTGCCTTACCTCCAAGATGTCCACTTTCACACAATTGTTTTCTGAGAGGTAAAGGAAACAGGACGCCTGAAAGTGTCTGGAGGGGCATAGACAAGATGAGGAGACATAGAGAAAAGAGGATCCATTCAGTCTTCATGGTGTTGCAGGCCGGAGATAGGAGAGTCTAGGACTGGGCTGACATTTTATATTTGGGATGGAGCTCCTTCTCTTGGGAGGAGTTGAACCCATCTTTTTGATTTCATCTCCCCAGGGCCCAAGCCTGGGCAGAGTTCTGGTGCATACAAAATCAGCCTAGTGAGCAGAACACTAAGTGCTTGGGTACCCAACCATGTAGCATCCAAGGTCATGGTTTGTCACAGCTAGACTGGTGAGCCTCAGTGCCCCTACTCTCTTCTTCATATCTAAGGCTCAGGGCATCAGCATTTCTATAATGAACATTTAACATATAAATGTAAAAATTTGAAAGTAAGTTAATGCAGGCTTGAACCTAAGAAAATGGAACAAAAACAGCAAAATAAATGTAAAGAAAGTAGACAGGATATTGATGAAGATATTGATGCAGATATTGATGAAGATAGTTGAAATTAGTGAGTAGTAGAAAAAAGACAATACAATTATCAAATAGTATTAAAAATTTGTACTTTATTTTTTTATTCTTATTTTTAAAATTATTTAATTATTTTTTATTTTTTAAATTTACACCCAAGTTAATTAGCATATAGCGCAACAATGATTTCAGAAGTAGATTCCTCAATGCCCCTTGCCCATTTAGCCCATCCCCCCTCCCACAACCCCTCCAGTAACCCTCTGTTTGTTATCCATATTTAAGAGTCCGTTATGTTTGTCCCCCTCACTGTTTTTACATTATTTTTACTTCCCTTCCCTTGTGTTCATCTGTTCTGTGTCTTAACGTCCTCATATGAGTGAAGTCATATGATACTTGTCTTTCTCTGACTAATTTCACTTAGCATAATACCCTCTAGTTCCATCCATGTAGTTGCAAATGGCAAGATTTCATTCTTTTTGATTGGCGAGTAATACTCCATCGTATACATATACCACATCTTCTTTATCCATTCATCAGTTGATGGACATTTTGGCTCTTTCCATACTTTGGCTATTGTTGATAGCGCTGCTATAAACATTGGGGTGCATGCGCCCCTTCGAAACAGCACACCTGTATCCCTTGGATAAATACCTAGTAGTGCAATTGCTGGATCATAGGGTAGTTATATTTTTAGTTTTTTGAGGAACCTCCATACTATTTTCCAGAGTGGCTGCACCAGCTTGCATTCCCACCAACAATGCAAAAGAGATCCTCTTTCTCTGCATCCTCACCAACATCTGTTGTCGCCTGGGTTGTTAATGTTAGCCATCCTGACAGGTGTGAGGTGGTATCTCATTGTGGTTTTGATTTGTATTTCCCTGATGATGAGAGATGTTGAGCATTTTTTCATGTGTCAGTTGGCCATCTGGATGTCTTCTTTGGAGAAGTGTCTATTCATGTCTTGCCCATTTCTTCACTGGATTATTTGTTTTTGGGGTGTTGAGTTTGAGAAGTTCTTTAAAGATTTTGAATACTAACCCTTTATCTGATATGTCGCTTGCAAATATTTTTTCCCATTCTGTCAGTTGCCTTCTAGTTTTGCTGCTTGTTTCCTTTGCTGTGCAGAAGTTTTTTATTTTGATGAGGTCTCAGTAGTTCATTGTTGCTTTTGTTTCCCTTGCCTCTGGAGACGTGTTGAGTAAGAAGTTGCTGCGGCCAAGATCAAAGAGGTTTTTGCCTGCTTTCTCCTCGAGGATTTTGATGGATTACTGTCTTACATTTAGGTCTTCATCCATTTTGAGTTTATTTTTGTGTATGGTGTAAGAAAGTGGTCCAGGTTCATTTTTCTGCATGTTGCCGCCCAGTTTTCCCAGCACCACTTGCTGAAGAGACTGTCTTTATTCCATTGGATATTCTTTCCTGCTTTGTCAAAGATTAGTTGGCCATACATTTGTGGGTCCATTTCTGGGTTTTCTGTTCTGTTCCATTGATTTGTGTGTCTGTTTTTGTGCCAGTACCATACTGTCTTGATGATTACAGCTTTGTGATACAGCTTGAAGTCCAGGATTGTGATGCTTCCTGCTTTGGTTTTCTTTTTGAAGATTGCTTTGGCTATTTGGAGTCTTTTCTGGTTCCATACAGATTTTAGGATTGTTTGTTCCAGCTCTGTGAAGAATGCTGGTGTTATTTTGAAAGGTATTGCATTGAATATGTAGATTACCTTGGGTAGTATTGACATTTTAACAATATTTGTTCTTCCTATCCAGGAGCATGGAATATTTTCCCATATTTTTGTGTCTTCTTCAATTTCTTTCATAAGCTTTCTATAGTTTTCAGTGTATAGATTTTTCACCTCATTGGTTAGATTTATTCCTAGGTATTTTATGGTTTCTGGTGCAACTGTAAATGGGATCGATTCCTTGATTTCTCTGTTGCTTCATTGTTGGTGTATAGGAATGCAACCGATTTCTGTGCATTGATGTTGTATCCTGCCACTTTGCTGAATTCATGGATCAGTTCTAGCAGTTTTTTGGTGGAATCTTTTGGGCTTTCCATATAGAGTATCCTGTCATCTGCAAAGAGTGTGAGTTTGACCTCCTCCTGGATGATTTGGATGCCTTTTATTTCTTTGTGCTGTCTGATTGCAGAGGCTAAGACTTCCAATAGTATGTTGAATAATAGTGGCGAGATTGGACATCCCTGTCTTGTTCCTGACCTTAGGGGGAAAGCTCTCAGTTTTTCCCCATTGAGGATGATATTAGCATTGGGTCTCTCATATATGGCTTTTATGATATCGAGGTATGATCTTTCTATCCCTGCTTTCTTGAGGGTTTTTATCAAAAAAGGATACTGTATTTTGTCAAATGGTTTCTCTGCATCTATTGAGAGGATCATATGGTTCTTGTCCTTTCTTTTGTTGATGTGATGAATCACATTGATTGTTTTGTGGATATTGAACCAGCCCTGCATCCCAGGTATAAATCCCACTTGGTCATGGTGAATAATTTTTTTAATGTACTGTTGGATCTGGTTGGCTAATATCTTACTGAGGATTTTTGCTTGCATGTTCATCAGGGAAATTGGTCTATAGTTCTCCTTTTTAGCGGGGTCTTTGTCTGGTTTTGGAATCAAGGTAATGCTGGCTTCATAGAAAGAGTTTGGAAAATTTCCCTCCATTCCTATTTTTTTTTGGAACAGCTTCAAGAGAATAGGTGTTAATTCTTCCTTAAATGTTTGGTAGAATTCCCCTGGAAAGCCATCTGTCCCTGGACTTTTGTTTTTTGGGAGATTTTTGATTAGTAATTTGATTTCTTTACTGGTTATGGGTCTGTTCAAATTTCCTATTTCTTCCCGTTTCAGTTTTGGTAGTGTATATGTTTCTGGGAATTTGTCCATTTCTTCCAGATTACCCATTTTATTGGCATACAATTGCAAATGATATTCTCTTATTATTGTTTTTATTTCTGCTGTGTTGGTTGTGATCTCTCCTCTTTCATTCTTGATTTTATTTATTTGGATCCTTTCCTTTTTCTTTTTGATTAAACTGGCTAGGGGTTTATGAATTTTGTTAATTCTCTCAAAGAACCAGCTGCTGGTTTCATTGATCTGTTCTACTGTTTTTTGGGTTTCGATAGCATTAATTTCTGCTCTAATCTTTATTATTTCCTGCCTTCTGCTGGTTTTGGGTTTATTTGTTGTTCTTTTCCCAGATCTTTAAGGTGTAAGCTTAGGTTGTGTATCTGAGACCTTTCCTACTTCTTTAGGAAGGCCTGGATTGTTAAACACTTTCCTCTTATGACCACCTTTCCTGCATCCCAGAGGTTTTGGGTTGTGGTATTATCATTTTCATTGGCTTCCATGTACTTTTTAATTTCCCCTTTAAATTCTTGGTTAGCCCATTCATTCTTTAGTAGGATGTTCTTTAGTCTCCAAGTATTTGTTCCCTTTCCAATTTTTTTTTCTTGTGGTGGTTTTGAGTTTCATAGTGTTGTGGTCTGAAAATATACACGGTATGATTTTGATCTTTTTGTACTTGTTGAGGGCTGATTTGTGTCCCAGTATGTGGTCTATTCTGGAGAATGTTCCATGTGCACTGGAGAAGAATGTGAATTTTGCTGCTTTAGGATGAAATGTTCTGAATGTATCTATTAAGTCCATCTGATCCAGTGTGTCATTCAAAGCCATTGTTTCCTTGTTGATTTTCTGATTAGAGGATCTGTCCATTGTTGTAAGTGGGGTGTTAAAGTCCCCTACTATTATGGTATTATTATCAATGAGCTTCTTTATGTTTGTGGTTAATTGATTTATATGTATGGGTGCTCTCACATTTGAAGCATCAATGTTTACAATTGTTAGGTCTTCTTGGTGGATAGACCCCTTAATTATGATATAATGCTCTTCTTCATCTCTTGTTACAGTCTTTATTTTAAAGCCTAGATTGTCTGATATAAGTATGGCTACTCTGGCTTTCTTTTGTTGACCATTAGCATGATAGATGGTTCTCCATCCCCTCATTTTCAATATGAAGGTAGTTTAGGTCTAAAATGGGTCTCTTGTAAACAGCATATAGTTGGATCTTTTTTTCTTATCCATTCTGTTACCCTATGTCTTTTGATTGCAGCATTTAGTCCATTGACATTTAGAGTGAGTACTGAAAGATATGTATTTATTACCATTATGTTGCTTGTAGAGTTGGAGTTTCTGGTGGGGTTCTCTGGTCCTTTCTAGTCTTTGTTGCTTTTGGTCTTTATTTGTTTGTTTGTTTGTTTTAGTCCTTTCTCCCCTCAGAGAGTCCCCCTTAAAATTTCTTGCAGGACTGGTTTAGTGGTCATGAAGTCCCTTAATTTTTGTCTGGGAAACTTTTAATCTCTCCTTCTATTTTGAATGACAGCCTTGCTGGATAAAGAATTCTTGGCTGCATATTTTTCTTATGCAGCACATTGAATATATCCTGCCACTCCTTTCTGGCCTGCCAAGTTTCTGTGGATAGGTCTGCTGCAAACCTGATCTGTCTTTCCTTGTAAGCTAAGGAGTTTTTTCCTTTGCTGTTTTCATGATTCTTTCCTTGCCTGAGTATTTTGTGAATTTGACTATGATATGCCTTATTGATAGTCAGTTTTTGTTGAATCTAATGGGAGTCCTCTGCTTCCTGGATTTTGATGTCTGTGTCTTTCCCCAGGTTAGGAAAGTTTTCTGCTATTATTTGCTCACATAACCCTTCTACCCCTATTTCTTTCTCTTCCTCTTCTGGGACCCCTGTGATTCTGATGTTGTTCCTTTTTTAATGAGTCACTGATTTCTCTAATTCTTCAATTGTGCTCTTTTGCCCTAATATCCCTCTTTTTTTTCTGCTTTAGCCTTCCTCTTTTTTTCTGCTTCATTATTCTCCATAAGTTTGTCACTGATTCTCTGCTCTGCCTCATCCA
This sequence comes from Panthera leo, assembly GCF_018350215.1. Lineage (NCBI taxonomy): Eukaryota > Metazoa > Chordata > Mammalia > Carnivora > Felidae > Panthera > Panthera leo. The sequence continues at coordinate 15,155,576 of NC_056681.1, forward strand.
TCCTTGCCGCTGTGGCATCCATTAGAGATTGCCTCAGTTACAACATTTTTTATTTCATCCTGACTAGCTTTTACTACTTTTATCTCTGCAGAGAGGGATTCTAATCTATTTTCGACTCCAGCTAGTATTCTTATTATCGTGATTCTAAATTCTGGTTCAGACATCTTGCTTGTATTTATGTTGGTTAAGTCTCTGGCTGTTGTTTCTTCCTGTTCTTTCTTTTGGGGTGAATTCCTTCATTTCATCATTTTGAAGGGAGACAAGGAATTAATGAGGTAAAAAAATTAAAATAATTAAATTAAAAAAGGAAGATTGAAATAAAAAATTAAAAACAACACACACACACACAAATCAAATAAATGATGTCAGATCCTAGGTGTGTTTAAAAAAATTTTTTTTTAACATTTATTCATTTTTGAGAGTGATAGAGGCAGAGCATGAGCAGGGGAGGGGCAGAGAGAGAGGAAGACATGGAATCAGAACCAGGCTCAAGGCTCTGAACTGTCAGCACAGGGCCTGACGTGGGGCTTGAACTCATGGACTGTGAGATCATGACCTGAGCTGAAGTCGGATGCTCAATCCACTGAGCCACCCAGGCGCCCCAGATCCTAAGTGTGTTTTTGTCTGGTTGTTGGCAGGGTCTTGATAGAGAAATGGAGAAAGGAAAAAAAAGGAAATCATTTGAAAATTTGAAAAAAACGAATACACTGAAATAGAATAAAATGAAATTATGTAAGTAAAATAGAAGTTGAAAAAATTTACACAAAAGTAAAAACATAATAGAAAAAAATTAAAAATATTTTTAATAGAAATTGAAAATAAAAATAATTTTTTTCTTTTTCTGCATTTAAGAAAAAGAAAGGAAATGCAAAAGAGAAAATAATTGAATAGTTGGACCAGTGAACAGACTGAGATACGATTGAAATTACTTCATTTTCACCTAGAAGTCAAACTTTGAAGCACTTTATAGTCCGTAAACTAAGCAGCTGGAGAGATTTGTGTTCCTGAAGACGAAGGTTGGCCCAGTTGGACGGGGCTTAGTGTAAGGGCTCTGCTCTCCACTAGATGGCACTGCTTAGCTACTGGGGTGGGTTGGTGTGGCGCTTGTAGGTGTGTATGCGCATGCGCGGTAGCAGTGAAAATGGCGTCACCCAGCTACTCAGTCTCTGGGTAGTATCGGGACTCAGTTCTCCCCGATCAGCAATCATGCACCTGTTCTTTATCTCTGGCTTTTGTCCACTCCATGCTTTTACACTGTCAGTGACCAAGCCCCAGGCAACACCTCCCTCTTTAGTTTTATCTCAGATGCGGCTGTGTTTCCCAACCCCTCACTTCTGAGGGACTGCGGCTTTGACCCCTTCTGCCCCTCTGCAGGAGAGTCTCACTGAGCAGTGGCCGGGTGCCGGCCGCACCCAGGAATGTTCGCGGGATCGTGCTGCTGCTGAAGCCCAGAGACCGCGGCCGGGTGCCAGCCCGCCCCAGAAAGAGTTCACGCGATCGTGTAGCAGCAGCGCTTCAGGGATTATGGAAAATCACAACACGCGTCTGGCACCAGGCTTCACCCCCAGCGACCTTGTTCCAGCACCAGCGAATGTGGTTGTTCTCCCGGGTCCACTGGGGCACACAGCCTCTACCAGATGTCCTCCAGAGAGGGAAACCGCCTCTCCCCTGTGGCCCGAAGACCCCCCGGACTCCTTTCTGCTCCTGGGGATTCACCCTTCTCACCAGAGCACCGCCAGGTATCGAGCTGCAGAGTTTCAGACTCTGCGCTCCCCCTGTTTATAGTCTTAATGGAATTTAAACCCTCTCCTTTCTCCCTTTTTGGTTCAGTCCCTGCAGCTGTTTCCACTTTTCCACGTTCTCTCCAGCTGCTTTTGGGGGGATGCTTTCCCATATTCTCCCCTGATCTCCGTCCTCTCTCCACAAGCAAAACAGCTCCCTGCCCCCAGCAGCTTCTCTCTCCCCCAGTTCACCTCTCTGCGCCGCGTACCTGCTGAGTTCTGTGGTTCAGGTTGTGCAGATTGTTGTGTTAATTAATCCTCAAATCAGTTTTCCAGGTGTGCAGGATGGTTTAGTGTTGATCTGGCTGTATCTCTTGGACAAGAGATGCAAAAAAAGCTTCCATGCTGTTCTGCCATCTTGGTCCCCCACCCCCCTCTTTTTTTAAATTTTAAAGAGAAAGAGAGCGCACTAGCTGGGGAGAGGGGCAGAGGGAGAGAGAGAGAGAGAGAAGGAGAGAGAGAGAGAGAGGATCTTAAGCAGGCTCCACACGTGGAGCCCGATGCAGTGCTTGATCCCATGACTCTGGGATCATGACCTGAGCCAACATCAAGAGTCAGACGCTCAACTGACTGAGCCAGCCAGGCGCCCCATGCAACTGTGTGCTTAACGTTTTGAAGAACTGCCAAGCTGCTCTGCAAAACAGCCTCTCCATTTCCCACTCATACCAGCAATGCATGAAGGCTCCAATTTCTTTATATTCTTGCCAACAATTTTACTAAGTTAAAAAAATTATTATTATTTTAATTCTAGTGTAGTTAACATACAATGTTGTATTAGTTTCAGGGGTACAATATAGTAACTGAGTCCTCATAATGGTAAGTGTACTATTTATTTTTTTTTAAGTTTACTTGTTTTGAGAGAGTGTGAGAGAGAGCGCAAGTGGAGGAAAGGCACAGGGAGAGGGAGAGAGAGAACCTTAATAGGTTCTGTGCTGACAGCGTGGGGCTCAATCTCACAAACTGTGAGATCATGACCTGAACTGAAACCAAGAGTTGGACAATAAGTGTGCTCTTAATCCCCATCATCTATTTTACTCATCCTTCCACCTACCTCCCCTCTGTAACCCTCTGTTCTCTATGGTTAAGAGGTTAACCTTCTGTTTTTTGGTTTGTCTCTTTTTTCCCCCTCTTTTGTTAATTTTGCTTCTTAAATTCCACATATGAGTGAAATCATATGGTACTCGTCTTTCTCTGACTTATTTTGCTTAGCATAATACACTCTAGCTTGTGAATGTATATGTTCCCAACCACAGAGGTCTAAGATATGTAACAGGGAGTAACTTAGCATGTCTGACTCCATATTGCTTTTATTTCTCTTGCTGCTGTGAAACTGTATAGCTAGGAAACCTTTGCTTAGCTCTGCACATAAGCTTGTTACAGCTGAGTGGTAAAAACTGCTCTTTTTCCAAAACCTACCTCACCCAAGGAGATAAAGAAGGACATACAGAAATGACTATACTATGTTTATTTGCTAGAACGACAAGATCAGATTCCTGTATGCAGAGGTCAACTGACCAAGGACACATAATTTACATGACCTTCCTCTTGTGTTATAGATGTCTGTCACCTTTTGACTCCAAGCCCTTCCCACTTCCCCCTTCTGCTAACATAAAAGAAGCTCAAATTTCATGCTGAGGGGAGATGAGTCTTTAGGACAGTTGTCCACCATCTCCTTGGTTTGCTGGTTTTCTGAATAAAGTCATTTTCCTGCTCCCCTGCCCCTGGTATCTTGCCTGTTGACATTTGAGCCTATCCCGTTGAGAGCAGTAAGAGTTTAGATTTGATTACAGAGAAACAAACAGAATATTGACAGGATTGGACCAATTGGCAATCCGAATTATAATGTAAGATTTTTTTAAAGGTTTTTTTTTAACCTTTATTTATTTTTGAGAGACAGAGAGAGAGCATGAGCAGGGGAGGGGCAGAGAGAAAGAGAGAGAGAGAGGGAGACACAGAATCCGAAGCAGGCCTACTGAGCCACCCAGGTGCCCCATAATGTAAGATTTTTAATATACCTTTATGAGAAACTAAGAGATCAAAAAGACAAAAACTCTAAACATATACATACATACATGTATCCATGTATATGGATATTTTATTTTACATATATACATGTATCCAAAAATAGATAATGTTGGTTATTCTAAAGCCACTTGGACTGGAAGATAATACAACCTCTCATCTGAGCGCCATGCCCACATGTTGAACGATCTATTGAACATACCCACTCACATGTTTTGGACAAGCCAGGTCTTTCCTTCTCATTCTTACATGTATTAGTGAATGACACATCCACCTACTTAACCAAGCTCACCTGGGAGGCATCCATACCTCCTTCTAATGCATATCCCCATCGTCCTGTCTATTTACAAATCCTTTTAATTTTATCTCAAAAGATGTCCCTACTGTGTCCACTTCTCTCTTTTCTACCACCCCTCTCCAGCCCATGCTATGGTCATTCTGCACTTGGGTGTCTGCCAGAGCTCTCAACTGGTCCCCCTCACTCTGCCTGTGGTCTGATTTAGTTTACTCTCTATAGAAATCAGAGTGAGTATTTTTTAAAAAATTTTTATTTGTTTTTGAGAGAGAGAGAGAGAGAGAGAGAGAGAGAGGCAGAGAGAGAGGGGGGAACAGAGGATCCCAAATGGATTCTGAGATAACAGCAGAGAGTCTGATATGGGGCTCAAACTCAAGAACTGTGAGATCATGACCTGAGCTGAAGTCGGATGCTTCACTGACTGAGCCACCCAGGTGCCCCAGAAATCAGAGTGAGTTAAAAAAAGGAAAATATTTTAAAATAGGTTCATACTCAGGGCGCCTGAGTGGCTCAGTCGGTTGAGCCTCTGATTTCGGCTCAGATCATGATCTCACGGTTCATGGGTTTGAGCCCGTATTGGGCTCTGTGCTGACGGCTCAGAGTCTGGAGCCTGCTTCGGATTCTGTGTCTCTCTTTCTCTGATCCTCCCATGTGCACTTTCTGTCTGTCTCTCTCTCTCAAAAATAAACAGCAGCAACAACAACAAAATAAAATAGGTTCATACAGCATCGTAAGAATAGTATGGAGAAGTGTCTTACACTCTTTGTTTAGATATCCTACTCAAATTCTGCCAATTGTTCCAGTATCCTCCTTTTTAATAGAAAGGATCATTCTAGGAGCATGTGTGACATCTAATTGTCATGCCACTCTGGTCTTCTCCAGTCCAAAACAGTTTCTTGGCATTTCTTGACTTTTATGAAGTTTCGTATAGGCCAGGCATCTTGTATAATGTCCCTCAATTTGAATTATACCAACGTTTCCTCGTGATTAGGTGTAGGTCATGAATTTTGACCAGAATATTCCAGATACTGTGTTTTTGCCATTGCATCGTATTGAGTGGTTCACAATGTCTATTTGTCCCATTATTGGCAGTGGTGATTGTAGTCACTTGACTAAGATGGTGTCTGCCCCGTTTCTTTATTGTAAAACTGTTCTTTTGCCTTTGTTATTAAATATTTTGTGAGGGGATCTTTAGAGATCATGCAAAAATTAAATTGCTCATTGCACTTGTGACGGTGATTCCCTCATCTGTCATCTTTTGGCCCGTATTCAGATGTGGGGTGTGGATGTCATGAATGTAACTCTTAACAACTAGATTTTATGCAGCGTTCCGTGATCCTGGCCCTATCAAATCCTTTCCTTTAGGAGCTCTTGGCACTATTTTCTTTCTTTCTTTCTTTCTTTCTTTCTTTCTTTCTTTCTTTCTTTCTTTCTTTCATTTAGATATAATTGACATTTAACACTGTATGAGTTTAAGGCATACAACATGATGATCTGATGCGTTCACATATTGCAATATGGTTATTGTTGACTATAATCACTACGCTGTGCATTAGATCTCCAGGACTTACTTATCTATTATTTGAGTGTTTGTATCATTAAATAAAAATCTCCCTAATTTCCCCAGCCCCCAGCCCTGGAAACCACCATTATACTCTTTGTATTTAAGAGTTTGGCTTTTTAAGATTCTACGTATAGGTGATATTATATAGCATTTGTTTACCTCTGTCTGTCTGATTTATTTCACTTAGCATAATGCCCTCAAAATCTATCCATGTTATTGCAAGTGGGGAGATTTCCTTCTTTTTCATGGCTGAATGATAGTCCATTATATATGTGTATAATGGAGTATTTTATTTTATTTTATTTATTTTTTCAAATTTTTACTTAAATTCTAGTTAGTTAATATAATAGTGTAATATTGGTTTCAAGAGTAGAATTTAGTGATTAAGAGTCTCTTGATAAAGAAGATATGGCATATATATACAATGGAATATTACTCAGCTATCAAAAAGAATGAAATCTTGCCATTTGCAATGACATGGATGGAGCTAGAGTGTATTATGCTAAGAGAAATAAGTCAGTCAGGAAAGACAAATACCATATGATTTCACTCATATGTGGAATTTAAACAACAAATCAGATGAACATAGAGGAAAGAAAAAAAAGAGAGGGAAGCAAACCATAAGAGAACAAACTGAGGGTTGATGGAGGGGAGGTGGGCAGGGGATGGGTTGAATGGCTGATGGGTACTAAGGAGGGCACTTGTTGTGTTGAGCACGGGGTGTTATATGTAAGTGATGAATCACTAAATTATACTTCCAAAACCAATGCTACACTATATGTTAATAAACTAGAATTTAAATAAAAAATTGAAAAAAAATTGAAAAAAAGTCTCTTTTGGTTTACTTCCAAAATTTTTTTCTTGTGGTTGACTTCAAGTTTCATAGCGTTATGGTCTGAAAATACGCATGTTTTGATCTCAACCTTTCATACATGTTGAGGCTTGATTTGTGACCCAGTATGTGCTGTATTCTGGAGAATGTTCCATGTACATTGAAAAAGAGTGTGTTTTCTGCTGTTTTAGGATGAAATGTTCTGAATATGTATCTTAAGTCCATCTGGTCCAGTGTGTCATTCAAAGCCATTGTTTCCTTGTTTATTTTCTGCTTAGATGATCTGTCCATTGTTGTTAGTGAGATGTTAAAGTTCCCTACTATTAATTTATCATTATCAATAAATTTCTTTATGTTTGTGGTTAATTGATTTATCTATTTGGGTGTTCCAAGTTGGGGGCATAAATATTTACAATTGTTACATTTTTCTTGTTGGATAGACCCCTTAGTTATGATATATTACCCTTCTTCATTTCATATTACAGTATGTGGTTTAAAATCTAGTTTGCCTGATATAAGTATGACTACCCTGGCTTTCTTTTGAAGTCAATTAGCATGATAGATGGTTCTCTATCCCCTCACTTTCAATCTGGGGATGTCTTTAGGTCTAAAATGAGTCTTTTGTAGGCAGCATATGGATGGGTCTTTTTTTTTTTTATTATTAATCCATTCTGATACCCTATGTCTTTTGATTGGAGCATTTAGTCCATTTACATTCAGTGATTATCGATAGATATGAATTTAATGCCACTGTATTACCTGTAAAGTTGTTGTTTCTGGAGATTTTCTCTATTCCTTTCTTTGTTTTTTAATGTTTATTTATTTATTTTTGAGATAGAATGCACAGAGGAGGGGTAGAAAGAGAGAGGGAGACAGAAAATCCAAAGCAGGCTCCACATTTTGGGGAGCTGGTATCAAAACTCCAAATTTTGGGGACCTGGCACAGCATGAACTTGGTGCTGATCTTCAGGGGAGGGTCTTGCCATGCTCATACACCCATTAACTGCTTCTTTTGCTGTTTGCTATAATCTTGTAGGTCTTGTTGATGCAAATCTCACTGTCTTTCAGAATTAGTGTTCTGGGGGCCCATTCTTTAGGTGGGGCACTAAATTTGGGCTTGAAACACTTTGCTCCTCAAAAGGCTGGGAGTTGGGAGTTCCTTCCTGATTGTATGGCACTGTGCTAGGGGTGGGATTTATTTATTTATTTATTTATTTATTTATTTATTTATTTATTATTTTAGCGGTGGCATTTATGATGAGAGTGTCTCAGGCTTTTCTACCTGTTTCAATATGAGTATGTTCTCATTTGCCCAGTGTATAGGAATCACTCAGCTAGTTTCTGGCTTTTTTTTTTTTTCAGAAGTAATTGTTCCATGTGTAGCTGTACATTCAATGTTCAAGGTGGGAGGGGAGTTCAGGAGAATCCTGTATTGCCATCTTGGTTGATCCCCTATCTCCTCCTCTTTAAAAGGACACTATTGCTGGATATAGGATTCTTGGTTGATGGTTTTTTCTTCTGGCATTTTTACTGTATTAGCCCACTGCCTACTGGCTTCTAAAGTTTCTGATGAGAAATCTGTTGTTATCTTAATGAAGATCCCTTGTATGTGATGTGTCACTTTTCTCTTGCTGCTTTAAAGATTCTCTCTTTGTCTTTAGCTTTTGAAAGTTTGATTATAATGTGTCTCAGTGTGCATTTCTTTGAGTTCATCTTATTTGTAGTTTGTTGAACTTCTTGGATATTTATAATCCTATCTTTCATCAAATTTGGGAAGTTTTCAGTCATTATTTCTTCAAACAGTATCTCTGGTCTTCTCCCTTCTTCTTCTTCTTTTTCTTCTTCTTCTTTCTCCTCCTCCTCCTCCTCCTTCTTCTTCCTCCCCCTCCTCCTCTTTTCCTCCTCCTCCTCCTCCTCCTCCTCCTTCTTCTTCTTCTTCTTCTTCTTCTTCTCCCACGATGCATATCTTGGTTTGTTTAATGGTGTCCAAACATCTCTAAGGTTTTGTTCGCTTTTATCAACCTTTTTTCTTTCTCCTCTTTAGACTTGATAATTTCCATGGTTCTATCTTCATGTTTATTTCTTTTTTTCTTCTGTCTTCTTCAATCTGCCTTTGAATCCCTCTACTGAAAATTTCATTTCAGTTATTGTACTTTTCAGCTTCAGCATTTCTTTTAAGTTTTTTTTAAAGATTTAAAAAAATATAGGGATGCCTGGGTGGCTCAGTTGGTTGAGCGTCCAACTTTGGCTCAGGTCATGATCTCACAGTTCATGGGTTCAAGCCTCACATTGCGCTCTGTGCTGACAGCTCGAGTCTGGAGCCTGCTTCAGAGTCTGTGTCTCCCTCTCTCTCTGCCCCTCCCCTGCTTGTGCCTCTCTCTCTCAAAAATAAATAAACAGTTTAAAAAAAGATTAAAAAAATCTCCTTATTAATATTTCTGTTTTGTTTATACATTATTTTCTTGATTTTCTCCATGTTATTTCTTTGAGCATCTTTAAGACAGTTGTTTTAAAATATTTGTCTAGCAGATCTGCCATCAGATCTTTCGGGGGGGAGGCAGTTTCTGTTTGTTTGTGTGTTTATTTATTTACTTAAAGTTTACTTATTTTGAGATGGGGAGGGGCAGAGAGAGAGGGAGAGAGAAGAGTCCCAGTCAGTGCAGAGCCTGGCGTGGGACTCAATCCCAGGAAGTGTGAGGTTATGACCCGAGCTGAAATCTAGAGTCGGACGATTAACTGACTGAGCCACCCAGGTGCCCCTGATTTATTTATTTTGACTTGAATGGGCCATACTTTTGTGTTTCTTTGCATGCTTTGTGATTTCTTTTTGGTGGAGACTGGACATTTGAACCTAATAATGTGGTTAACTCTGGAAATCAGATTCTCTTGCTTTCCCAGGGTATGTTGTTTTATTTTGCTCTTGTTTTTGTGAGGTTTTATTTGCTTTTTGGATTGGTTAGGTTGTCTCTGTGCTGAGGAACAGTCTTAAATGTACACTTAAGGTGTTCTCATATCTTTTCCTAGGTGTGTATGGTCACTTTCTAATTTTCCCTATACATACAGTTGTTTTGAATGTCCTAGTCTTTAATGTCTGGCTCCCAAAAGGAAAAAGAGGAAAATAAAGGGAGGGGAAAAAAGGCACTGGCCCTTTAAACACCTGGAAGTCACTTTAGCATGAGAGGGAGGGGCTTGCAACAATGAGGGGAGGTGCTTCTTTGTGTGCACTCTGATCAGAGGCAGCAATCAGTGATCAGACCGTGGATCCCTGACATTTGGAAGAGGGGATCCTTTTTTGCCTACCCTGGCTGCTGTAAGCTGTGTTTAAGTTGCTCCAGGAACATGTGCACAGCTGCCTGCCATGAGGCAGGATGAGGGTGGAGAATGTGTAGCTACTAGTATGCTAAGAACTGAAATTGATTAAAATTAGTTGCAATTACCATCTAAGCCTTCCTGTGGAAGTTGCAAACCTCAGTAGACTCCAGTTCTGAATATAGTTCCATCAGACATATTTTGTAAGTGCCATTGTTGTCTAGGCAGAGAGACAGATTCCTGGCGTTTCCTGTTCGGCCATATCGCTCTGCCTTAATTTTCATATTTTAAAATTTCTTTATTCTTTTCTGGTATTTCAGAGGGCTCCTTGACCTAATCTTCTACCATCACTAATTCGTACTTTGGCTGTATCCTTTATTTTTATCTCGAGTTACTGTGTCATTTAGGTCACCTTTTCTATTTTCCAAATCCTATTATTTTTTATTGGTTCTTCTTTGATAATATATGTTCCTGCTTTAACCTACCCATTTCAACTCTTACCTAGTTGAGAATATTAATTATGTCTATTTCATTTATCCCTTCAATTAATTCTGGGTTATTTAATATTGGTTATTTAGCTTGTTGTTTCTCTTTGTTTACATGTTTGTGACAAATTTTGTTTGTGATCATTTGTGGAAATACGAGCCGGTTTTGCTTTCATTGTGTGTGTTAACCTTAAAACTAAAAACTACCAATTATTTTACCAGCAAAATATGGGTTTATTGGGGGGAACAAAAGAGAATTGTAATCTGGACAAACAAGCTGTGGCCAAACTGTAGGCAAGTTTGGGGAACAAAGGAGAGGTACGCTTTTTTAATGAGAAAAGGAGTACGTTGGGAGGGCTGTTATAAACTAAAAGTGCATTGGAGTATAGTGGGAGTTCAAAGTATGGTGGCTTCTCATTGGCTGAGCTCTTGCCCAAAGGGATGAGGGGAGTATTTCTTCCTGAGGCAGGAAGAGTAGAGTAGTATCCACATGCAAGGTCAAGTCTGTCTCTTCCTGCTTGGTCTACAATTGACTAGGAGAGGTAGAGCTCCCCCTGCTGACACCTCCCAACTCCATTTTAGTGAGGCTTCCTGTTATAATTTTCATATGTATGTGGTGGATGGGTGGTTGGTGGGGTAACTTGCACTTCTCTTGGTTGATTCAAAGTAGGTGGTGGAGAATTCCAGTCAAAACTCCACAATAATACAATCTGGTCTTACTTACACTCATTTGCTACTTCCTAAATAACACTTTCCCTCTGTCTCCCTCCCTGCTTAGGGAACATTTCTATGTTTCTCCCCTAGATGTGTTTTCTATGGCAATTTTTTTTTTCTCTTTGGTTTAGCCGTTATCCCTCAGTGTGTATAGGAAGAAGGATAAACAATAAACTCTGTGTCTGCCTCGTCCAATTGCACCTGTTTTTATATACTTCTTACTATAGCCGTGCTCTGGAACCACCACTTTGTTATATCTGTTGCACTTGTGGTATCTTGTGGATGTGGATGGTGATAGATCCAGATTTTTGTGGTGGGGAGAATAATTTAACTCAAAAGCTTTCATCCAACTCCTTCTTTTACCATTGGTGCCCAGCAATCTGTCTTGGGCATCTATTTCTTTTCTCACCAAGATAACACTGCCCTCTTTCCTCAAAAAATTCTTAGTCTTGGGGCACCTAACTGCATACCCAGTGGCTCAGTTACTTAAGCAACCAACTCTTGTTTTAGGCTCAGGTCATGAACATGCAGTTTGTAGATCTGGGCCCCATGCCAGGCTCCACACTGACAATGCGGGGTTTGTTTGGGATTCTCTCTCTCTTGGTCTCTCTGTCTCTCTCTCAAAACAAATAAATAAACTTAAAAAATTCTTAGTCTTGACTTTAGTTATTCATATCCATATACCTTCTTTTTACTTGTCCAGCATTTCCAGGATTTGGTTAGCAGAAGAAGCAAACAGGCTGGGGGAATATGTTATTTTGTCTGAAAGACTGTCTATTTCTGGGACACCGAGCTTCGTGACTTGCAAAAGGAAAATCTCAGAACTTCCAGTTATGTGAACCAGTCAGGTTAGCCTAGTTCCTATTATTTCAGAGTGCACAGCATGTCTCCAACAGCTTATTTGGCTTAAGAATAATTTGTAATTCCCAGGTCTTCACCAAAATTGAAACATGCCAGAATTTGGGCTTCACCTGTTCAGAGTAAACTCTCTTTGGATGAAGGCCTAATTTTGCAGTAATCAGAGCTCTTGCAGAAAATGGTCTCAATTTGGGGGATTAATTTTCTCATTTTTAAGACTGAGAAAAGACCAGGCTTGCATGTCTGGTTACAGGATCTCACTGGTTTATAATGTCTCTGATGTTGGCCCTAGCTACTAATAGTCCAGGATGCATTCTCAGGTAAGGAATTGGACTTGGTCAATAAGACGGACAGGGAAGGTATGCAGGACAGGGATGTTTGGATAAATTCAGAGATAAGATGGTCAAGCTGAGTGTCCTACAGCTGGGAAGATCATGGCCATGTCGAACCTTGTAGCATTATATTCAGGCACTTGGCAGCTAGTGTCTGGGTGATTATTTTCTTGATAGTAAAACACAGTCATTGATTGAAATTGAGTTATTTTGCCAGAATGACTAAGAACAGCCAAGTGAAATTTCAATGACTGAGATACTAAACAGTGTCTAAATAACTACTTATTGATAGGGATCAAGTCAGGAGGCTAGTTAAGCTAACTGCGGCTCCTGACTTGGTGTGCATGAATCAGAAAGTGTCACAAAGAAACATTTGTCATGAGTGCAAGGACATGTATTTCATGTGAATGTGAGGCTCAGGGCTCATTGTGCTCATTTTGGTTTCATGGGCAAAAAGGAGCACAAGTTAGGTACTTTGGTTCTACTAACTAGTTCAACCTGAGAAAGGAGGTGATATAAACCTCTACAGATCTGGTTTGTCACACCTGAAACATTGTGTGCATGTATAAGAAATGGTTCAATGGGGAGAGGGCAGCTAAGGATGGAACCAGCTGACATTCAACTCTGGGTAAGGTGGGGGAGAGACATTTCAGAGAGCAGGGAAAACTGACACAAAGTTGCTTTCATTTTAATGGTCATACAGTTATTTCTCAAGAAAGATAAAACTAAAGTCAGGAAAATAGCAAACAGATGGAAGTTTCCAGGATTATGGAAATATTACAAAGATCTTAAAATTGGTTTGAATTTTCTTACAGCTATGTTTCAGAATGATGTATCAACTCTTGACTTTTTTTAACTTGGTTTCCCTGTTGAAGCAAAAACAAACAAACAAACAAACAAACAACAAAAACAACAAAAATCTGTGTTATAGGTTTTGAAAAGTCTCCCTCGATTAATTTAAGTCATTTTTATCCCAGGGGAAGTCCTGAGGATGCCATATCTTTCAATGTCCCCCCTGTTCCATTGATTGATCTCTTACTCTTTCATTCCCTTAAAACTTAGTCATTGTCTACTATGTGCCAGGCATTGCAAAAATTCACTAGGAATATTAAATAAATAAAACAAAATTTCCGTTTTTGAGTTACACCCAAGGTTACTTTCCAACTCACTCTCCTAGAAATCAGCCATACCATAGCCTTGTTAGCCTCCATAGACCTTCTTCTAGTTCCAATGACTGGGGAATGGTCAAATTTGGGCTGAGAGCTTAGTTGTATAAAACAGGATATCGCTATGGAGAGATCACAGGTCTAGGATCACAAAGATTGGGTTTGGGTGAACTTTTGCACGTAAAATGGTCAAGCTGTAGGAGACCATCAAATCTGGTTAGAAAACTTGGTATGTCATTTAATGTGAACTTGGGCCAGTTAGTTACCTCTACTGGAGTTGGTTTCTTAATCTGCCACTTTAATAATACAAATCTACCTTAGGGTGCTTTTAATTTTAAATTGTATCGATACATGTAAATTGCTTAGGGCAGCGCCTGGCACACGGTAATTATCTGATAACTGGTGACTACTATTTTTCCTCTGGACTTTTGATTTCCTAACTGAAAAATGACAAATGATCCTGAGATCCAACCCAACTATTAAACTTTTTGGTTAGGACAATCCTCCCTCTTCCCATCCCAACCAGGGATCCTAGGATCTCAGAGCCTCTCCTTTTCCTCTCCCCCAAGGACCAAGGGCAAGATGGGACTCCTTACTTTATTCTGTATTCTTCAACACAGGCTATGTCACATTCTAATTTAAGCTTGTAGTTGTTAAGGTTGCCATTACAGCCAGTGAAGATAAAACTTTCACATCTTTTGGAGGTTTGGTTGTAGAAAAATCTAAAGTGAATTTCAAAACAGCTGCCAGGATTCATATCCATTTTGCAGGGATCTGCATGAGAGGTTCCCATTGAGTTAGGGGGAATTAGTTAGGACTCAGCAGGAGATCTTGCCTTCCAGGGCCCTTAAAAATTCCTCATGTTAGTTTGGAAATGGGTGGTAAGTGATTGAGTGACTTGACCAAGAGCCCACATTTGCTAAGTGGCTGGGCCAGAGTTTGGGGTGTCTGACTTGCAGGATAGACTCTGCCACCTTCCCATGCTCCAGAAGCACCAAGCCTGTACTCATGATCTGTGGAAGAAAGCTTCATTATCTTTCACATCTACATTGTGAGCTTATTAAAACAGGGGCCATGTGTTCAAGTGTTCTCTATGCACTGGGAGCCAAGATATTGAAAATGCCTGTTTTCTCAGTATCCAACCCCCCTTTATTCTCATCTCAACATGTACTCTTGAATGGTCTGAGATCTTTGAAATTTGTCATAAAACCCCTAATTCAAAATACTTTTGGTCCTTTGGACACCCTTCAAAAGACGGCCCTATCTGGAAGGGTGTTATTTGCATCATAGTTGTTTTTTTTTCTCACCAGACATCCACAAGACCCCTAGATTAAGCAATTCCCAGAGTCAAAGGACTAAGAATCTATGGGTAATAACACAAAAGGAGAACCTTCATGGACCAGCTGTATATAACATTTTCTTTTTTTACCACTTTCTCCCTCATTCATAATTGGTCTTTGGATTTATTTTCTGCTTCAGGCTCATACCTTTGAGGTCTCCACATATCATTTCAGCAAGTCTAGCAACACCACCCATTAATGGGGTAGTCAGCAAGAAGAAGATGAAGAGACCTAGAAGAAATCCCAACTCAGCAGTCTTCATGATGCAGCAGACAGCAAGTAGGAGAGTCTTAGTGTCAACTGATGTTATATTTTGGCCTTGGTACTTGAGAGGGCTGAACCCGCTTACCCCAAGGGCCAGGACTGGGCATTACTAGGTGTTGAGTTGAACAGTGAATGCTTGGGTACCCAGCCATGAAGCTGAAGGCCCCAAGCTGATTAGACCCCTGATAGTGAGTCCCATGTTCATCTAGAAACTATAGAAACTAAAGCTTCAGAGCTGCTAACATAAGTTTAATCATGGAGAATAGAATAATTAGGGCAAAAATTTAAAAAGGCTTGCTTCCTTTCTTCTCTTCAGCCTTCCACAATAAGGAAGAGACTGATCCTGGTGAAACAGGAAGAATGTAATAAAAACAATAATAGTAATGATAGTAACCAACCTCTATGGTACTTCCTATATGCTAGGCTCTATCTATCTATCTATCTATCTATCTATCTATCTATCTATCTACACAAAATCATTAAATTTCAAAAGAATCACAGGCACCCTGTGAGTTTCATGCAATTATTACCATCATAGATGAAGAAATTGAGGCCGAGGTTAAGTTATATGTGTAAGGTCACCCATCGATTATGTAAGTGGAATCAAAATTTGAACTCACTATACCTAGGAATATGGGACAAATTTATTTTTTCTTAGTTTTGTTTTCTTGTAAGACTTTTGAAATTTTGACTTTCACATCTATACTCTTCTTTATCCATTTCAAATTAAGTTTCATGAGTGGTTTAAGATAGGGGTCCAGTTTCATTGTTTTGTACGTGAACATGTAGTTTTCCCAGCATCATTTATTAAAGTGACTATCCTTTTCCCATTGTGTATTCTTGGTTCCCTCGTGAAATATTGGCTAACCATATATGCGTGGGTTTATTTTTGGGCTTTTGGTTCTGTTTCATTCGTCTATGGGTCTGTTTCTTTTTAAATGTTTATTTTATTTTTGAGAGAGATAGAGAGCAAGCAGGGGAGGGGCAGAGAGAGAGGGAGACAGAGGATCCGAAGTGGGTTCTGCGCTGACAGCAGAGAGCCTGATGTGGGGCCTGAACTTATGAACTGGGAGATCATGACCTGAGCTTAAGTCAAACGCTTAACTGACTGAGCCAGGCACCCTGTGGGTCTGTTTTTATGCAAATACAATAATGTTTTGATTACTGTAGCTTAAAAATTTTTTTTTAAATGTTTATTTATTTTTGGGAGAGAGAGAGAGAGACAGAGCGTGAGCAGGGGAGGGGCAGAGAGACCGGGAGACACAGAATCCGAGGCAGGCTACAGGCTCTGAGCTCTCAGCACAGAGCCCTACAGGGGGCCGAAACCCATGAACCCGAGATCATGACCTGAGAAAAAGTTGGACACTTAACTGACTGAGCCACTCAGGAACCCCTGATTACTATAGCTTTTTAAAAAAAGTTAATTTATTTATTTTGAGAGAGAGAGAGAGAGAGCGAGTGAGCAAGCAGTGGAGAAGCAGAGATAGAATTCCAAGCAGGTTCCGTGCTGTCAGTGCACAGAGCCCAACATGGGGCTTGATCTCACGGACTGTGAGATCATGACCTGAGCTGAAATCAACAGTCAGACACTTAACCAACTGAGCCACCCTGGCACCCTGGATTATTGTAGCTTTTAAATGTAGTTTGAAGTCAGGAAATGTGGTGCCTCCAGCTTTGTTTATCTTTCTCAAGTTACTTTGGCTATTTGGGGTCTTTTGTGGTCCATACAAATTTTAGGATTGTTTTTTCTATTATGCCTTTGGAATTTTGATAGGGATTGCATGGAATCTATAAATCCCTTTGGTTAATATAAGGGAAAAATACACTCCTCCTGTGTGTCCTTTACTCTCCTGACTGTACAATAACACTGCCTCACTTCTGAGACCAGGTGTGAGTGTGTGTGTGTGTGTGTGTGTGTGTGTGTGTGTGTATGTGTGTGTGTGTGTGTGTGTGTGTTTCCACACATCAAGCAATTCTGTAACACCAGCTGGGTGCCCTACAATTTAACTAAATTCTCACACTGTTTACCTGGAAATATCATCAGATCCCACAGATAAGGGGGCTCAGTCTGACAAGACCACACCCCTCTACTCACATCAGATACCAATGGCAAGTCCAGGTTGTTAAGGGTACTTCTGACCAACCAGTTATAAATTGGACGTTCCCATGATCCCCTCCTTGGGTTTGAGCAATTTGCTAGAGCAGTTCTCAAAATTCAGGGAAAATAGTTTACTTATCGTGTTACTGATTTATTATAAAAGGCTACAACAGGTTTTGTGGAGCGTGAAACCTGTATAATTTTGGGACCTTATTTTAGAAAAATAATGCAATGGGGGCGACTGGGTGGTTCAGTCAGTTGAGCTTCCAACTTTGGCTCAGGTCATGATCTCGCGATTCGTGAGTTCGAGCCCTGTGTTGGCTCTGTGCTGACAGCTCAGAGCTTGGAGCCTGCTTCTGATTCTGTGTCTTCCTCTCTCTGTCTGCCCCTCCCCTGCTTGTGCTCTGTCTCTCTCTGTCTCTCAAAAAATAAAATAAAATGTTAAAAAAATTTAAAAAAAGAAAGATAATGCAACGGAACAATACAAAACTACAGATAAAAAATTAGGTAGGTAAGTGAGAATATGCATTTGGAATGAAAAAAGAAATTACAAAAAATCACATGTTTCCAAAAGCTTATAAATATATCAAACATCATGAATCCTAGAAAAATAACATTTCATTACCATTATTTAAAACATCTTTATAATACCCTTTTCCTATATTTTGTGGCTGATTATTCTTTGATCACCTTTTATTATGACAGTGATTCTGTAATATCTTATTTCTGTAGGGAGAACAGAAAGATAATTCAGTCTTTTCTCTAGCATGGTTGATCAAAAATTTAAAGTTGTAGTCCTGGAGAGCTAATACACAGCATAGTGGTTATAGTCAACAATACTGTATTATAATCTTCAAAGTTGCTAAGAGACTAGATTGTAATCATTCTCACCACAAAAAAGAAATAACAATTATGTGACTTGATAGAGGTGTTAGCTAATGCCACAGTGGTAATTATATTGTAATATATAAATTTATCAAATCAACAGGTTGTATACCTTAAATGTACACAATGTCACATCTCAACTATATCTCGATAAAAAAATTAGTTACTGATTATTTGGGAAAAATCCTTTCCAGATGGATAACACTGGCAAAGCCACATCTGTAACTTTCTTCATAGTTTCTGGTTCAGGTGGTGCTACATGCCTGGGGCAAGCCCTTGGAGAATTCTAGCTCTTTGATCTGGATCTAATGGACTCTCATTGCAGCCTAATAGCCACTGATCCCGCTCCGCCAAGTCCTCACCACCCTCACTGTGCCTGTCTTGGGTTCGTGATATGGCCATGAAACCTTGAACTCTGGCTCCCAGCACGTTGTAGTGCAACATCTTATTGCTACTTCTCCCTGAGGTCAAACATGGGAGCATTTTGGCCGATGGGTGCAACCAGGGGCAGATTGTCAGTGAAGGTTGTCCAGACATGAACACAGAAGTAACTTAAGATCGCTATTAGGATATACCCCCCAGCCCACCACCCTTCCATCCCCCATCTTGGGTTGGGACAGTGATGGCTGTTTCTGGGCTTGGACGGTGTTGTTCTTTCCTTTCCTCATCCTGAGAGAAGCAAGTGATGGATCTGGAGCTTAAACTACATGAGTTTCATGGTAAATTAGTCTTTTCTGCCAAACTCAAAATCTGTTTGCAAGTCAGATTTCGTTGGGGAGAATGACCTCAAATTTATTGCTTCTCAATGCCTTCCTCAAAGTGGACTAAGAAAAACAATATTGTGGAGGTCTGTGGGGGAAAAAGAGGATAATTAGTGCATTTTTTCTTCTGGGTTCTTGAAACACATCCATGGATTATACCATGTAGGGCCTCCAAAGAGCTGTTGTCATTGAATTGTGTATTGTTGGCTTATGCTTAAAAACCCTTAAAGAAGTAGCCCCAGAAAACTTCCTGGAATCTAACATGACGTCATCATGGAGAGTGTTGTCCATCTTACTGCACAGTCTTTCCTCTTTGAGAACATGTGGAAGAGCTTGTCTCTTTTGCTGTTTACTACCATGATTATTTCCACTGTTCCTGAGTATCTTTTTGGGCTAAACTTATGCTTACTGTAAAAGTTGTAACTGATTGTGCTGCCCTTGTTGTGCTGTTATTACGAAAGCTCAGAGCGAATTTTATAATATTTATTTTATTTATTTTTTATTTGAGAGAGAGAGAGAGAGAGAGAGAGAGCGAGCATGGGTTAAGGAGAGGAGCAAAGGTAGAGAATCTTAAGCAGGCTTTATTCTCAGTGTGGAGCCCAACACAGGGCTCCATCCCACGACCCTGGGATCATGACCTGAGCTGAAATCAAGAGTTGGATGCTCAACCAACTGAACTACCTAGGTGCCCTAGTTATGATATTTCATAGCAAGTGTCTGTGATCCTTGTAGCATGTATTTGCTGTGCTAATCTTCTGCATAGTTTTACCATACTTTATTATTTTTATATCGTCTTTCCTCTGTCTTACTTAGATAGGCTAAATTTATTTATTTATTTATTTATTTATTTATTTGAATACTATGTATTATGAATCCTGGTAAGCTGCCTTAAATCCTTCAAAACAAGGTTGAATGTCAATAAATAAAACCGTAAATTGATTTGAACCCAGGTCTTCACATAAACTTAAATTATTTTTTCTAGGACATCATGCTGCTTTGAAGGTGGATAGGAGGGGATGGGACTCTGGGGACATAAGATTCCCCTTTGTTCATTAGCTACATCCTGTCCTGCCCCAAGGGCTGAGAGGTAGTGAAGTGGGGAAGATGGGAACTAAATGCAAGAGGAACCACCAAAAATCTACGTCCCAACCTAAAAGGATAATCTTATCTCAGATGAAATTTCTTCCGTGTTGTCCTGATAAAATCAAGTAGGAGGTTCATCTGAACCCTTCTGGGTGCTTTACTCACTGCTCCAGATGATTAGACTGAATGGCATAGTAGAGCAGGACTGAGACCCCTGGAGGGGCTACATTCTTGCCCTAGCCTTTACCATGAAGGAGTGTTAGAATATTGCGAGGCTAGACTCTAGGTCAGGAATTCCTAATGCACTAGGGAGGTATTCTTTCCTGTAATCAGAACCCACAGTTTCGCTCTCAGTTTAGGAAGGAATGCCTAATGACAAAAGGCTGATGGAATGTAGGATCTATCTCTGACTTCTCTGAGTGGATGGTTTTCTGGAAAGCGGCCCAAGGGAGTAAGTAACTAGGTACTTTGTGTATGAAAAGTTTAATAAAACTGACTCCGACTGATGGTGAGAGTGGACATACCAATAGTGCAGGCAAATCCCCCTGAGTCAGGAAGTGTGTGCCTGGCAGGGGGACCACCATGAAGCTAATGCTATCAGAGCTTCATGGAATCCCAACTGCTTCCCGGGCCACTGCTCCTGATACTTCAGAGTTCCCGGGTTAAGTCTTGAAAGCTTGGCTATGAGAGAAGAGGTGGGACTCTAAAACTTGGTTGCATGAGTACATGCTGCTGGTGAAGGAGTTCTGCATACTTGAGTATGGACACTATGTTACAAGGGGTCTGAAAGCAAGAGAAGTGTACCGCATGCTTCTGCATCAGTACAGCCCATTAAACCCATGGGGACAAAGCAAGACCCAAGATACTGTGCTTTGACTCTACCAATGCCACTTTCCTTTTATGTGGTCTCGAACATATCCTCCCTTTCTCTATCAGTTATTCTAACTTTAATTTTTTTTAATGTTTGCTTATTTTTGAGAGAGAGGGAGACAGAGCATGAATAGGGGAGGGGCAGAGAGAGTGGGAGATACAGAATCTGAAGCAGGCTCCAGGCTCTGAGCAGTTAGCACAGAGCCCAATGTGGGGCTCAAACCCACGAACGCTGAGATCATGACCTGAGCCGAAGTCGGACGCTTAACCGACTGAGCCACCCAGGTGCCCCTAACTTTAAAATGCAGAGATTAGACCAAATAATTGCACAGATCCTTCTGGTTCTAAGGTTGTGGGAAGAAGGAATGTGAATTGTGTCTGTCCAACCAGGAGTTTGAGGGTAAAAAAGGAAATAGATCTGAGGTGGTAGGTAATAAAAGCAATATATGGTTAAACAACAGTGGGCAACTGGGTGAAGAGAAGTATTTCAGCTGCTTGGCACCGCCATGATGGAGCTGTGGGCCCAGACATGGTAGAACCTGGCCATGAAAAGCTTGATGCCTGTTTGTTGGTTCCATGGACAAAAATGGGGGTGCAAATCTGATATTAGGTGGAGCTATGAAACCCCTTGCAGTCAAGGAGTCTGGGGCCAGCCTCTGGGGTTGGGTTATTATGGCCCTGATTTCCTTCCCAGACCCTGGTACATGCCTCTCCTTTTCTTTGACAAATCCCAGGGCCCAGGAGTCATGGAGTTGGCTGATAGCAAGTATACAGTGTCTGACCCAAAGTTAGCAATTTAAAAAAAAAATTTTTTTTTAACGTTTATTTATTTTTCAGACAGAGAGAGACAGAGCATGAACAGGGGAGGGTCAGAGAGAGGGAGACACAGAATCTGAAACAGGCTCCAGGCTCTGAGCTGTCAGCACAGAGCCCGACGCGGGGCTCGAACTCACAGACCGCGAGATCACGACCTGAGCCGAAGTCGGCCGCTTAACCGACTGAGCCACCCAGGCGCCCCCCAAAGTTAGCAATTTAATAAGTCCTAGTTGTTGGGATCTTACTTGTTTTGTTGTGTACTTTTTCTCCTTGAGTCTTTTAGAGCAGGGACCTTTGGGGCTCCAATTACTCCTCCATCAAAAGAACACCCTCACTCTTTCCTTTCCTTCCTTCCTTGTGCTGAGCCCAAGGCAATTGGGCATTTTTCTGAAGTATTTCAGATCATACTTGGAGCTTGACACCCAAGTTGCCAGAAGTTCACAGGGAGACTGCAGTGGCTATAACTATAGCTTTCCTACCGAAAAGGCACGTGAGAGAACTTGTGCATTCTCAAAGTAGGGACCTCACAAAGCACATGAGTTCAGAGGTCGTGCTGTTAGGTTTTAAGAGCCATAGATGAATAAGCCAAAAGGTAAGAGTTTGGTGGGGGATTTACATGAGTGATGGCTTAGAAATAAGGATTTTCTTTGATTTCCAAGTGAACAGAGGTAGCTAGTGCCAATTGTTTGCAAAATTTGGGACGAATGATGACTACAATTCCAAGTCTCTCTTCATATCTCTTCCTATTAAGGCTGCTTGAGTTGTTGTGTTGCTGTCCTTGTAACACTTGGGACTTCCAAACCTAGGAGCTCATCCTCATATCCTCCCTTTACTGTTTGTCCCACCATCTCACCCCTTGTGCCCACCACATGTTATGTGCCTATGGTAAGTGAGGGAATTACAAGCAGATACCCCTGGACTCAGGGAGTTTTTAGCATTTGAACTCCAGAAAAACAAACTTGATCTGTTGGGAACAAATCTAGTTCTCAGGAGCATTCGTAGATATGTTCCAAGGATCTTACTGTATCTTGCCACTGTACCCATATTGTATACACTCTGTATGTACACTCAGTATGTACTTCTACCTTAGGACTGTGCCCCTGGGCTTCTAACCTTTTTCTGTTGTATTCATATGGAAACTGTTATGCCAAGTCACTAGGAGCAGAGCACTCAAGGCTAACTGGGAAAAGATCTAAAGTCATAGCTCCACAGCAATAATTTTGTCCCAATGTCACTGTGACTTCTTTCCGCTCTGTTGGTCAATGCCGATGCAAGATATTTTATTTATTAGCCTAATACTACTTGCTTAAACAGCCCTTCCCACCACTGCTCCAAAAGATTCCCTGGATTTGTCTCATGGAAAGTTTCTGCCCTGAACTCCCTTCTTGGGTGTCCAAATTCCAGGACCAGCTTCTCTGATTGATCGCTGCATTAAAGTTTCCTTAAGCAACTCAGCCATACGCATACACTACTATATTTATCATTTGTATCTTGAATCAATACACAGTTTTCCTAAGGCCTTCAAGTTCCTTTATACTTCTATTATGTAGCATTCTTGTGCTGCAGTCAAACTCCCATTTAAGATCCTTCACTGAAATAATTCCTTGTACTTATCCAGACACTCACTTAGTTCTGGTTGAATTGAAAAAGTTTGTTCCAATAAGGATGTGTAGATGGGACACAAAAGGACTTAGTAAAAGTTCCCATCAGGAGAGTCCCAGATTCCAACAAAGGCGAAATCTCTGATCCCTATTTTTGGCTTCACCACCTTCCCTTTACTCTTCCTTTTGCTCTTTTGGACTACAATTTTTTTTTTTTCACTTATTCACCATCTCTACAGAGAATACCTCGTTAGGGCTTTGCTTCTTTCACATTACTTAAATGGTGGAGGTACAGACAGTCTTATTCCTTATTCCTTATTCCTTATTCCTTATTCCTTATTCCTTATTCCTTATTCCTTATTCCTTATTCTTTATTCCTTATTCCTTATTCCTTATCCTCCTGCTTCTATCTTCCTAGCTCCCCTCCATCCTGTCCATTGCTTCCAGTATAATGTTCACACTCTTTATACTATCATAGTTTTCTAAAGGTTTCAGAGTCATTCAGAAGGGACTTTTCTCTATTTTGAAATGCAAAGTGTGAATACACTGGATGCATATGCATTTATAGTAATTAAGTTAACCTCTTTCTTGTTAACCTTATCAAATCCATTATTATTATTATTTTAAAAAATTTAATGTTTATTTATTTTTGAGAAAGAGAGACACAGAGCACAAGCAGGGGAGGGGCGGAGAGAGAGACACAGAATCCGAAGCAGATTCCAGGCTCTGAGCTGTCAGCACAGAGCCCAATGTGGGGCTCAAATCCACAAACCATGGGATCATGACCTGAGCCGAAGTCAGGCTCTTAACCGACTGAGCCACCCAGGTGCCCCTCAAATCCATTATTATAGATCTACCCTCTTCCAATGGCCTCCAGGTGGACAGACTGTACTCCCTCTGTATTTTCTAGGTCTTTGACTTTGGACTTGATCCTTTTGTTTGCTTTAGTCAAAGAATAATATCAGGCTTGAAATATGCTTGCAGGTTGGATTTCCTCTTTTGAGCTCTGCATTTTGCCACAAGAAGAGTGTTTCTTGAGAAACAATTGTCCAAGAAGCATGAGAGACACAAGGATCAAAAGTGGACTCTACCCTTGGCCCGGATCTAAGCTCAGTCAAATCCAGTTTAGACTAGTTAGACATCTGTTTTCCTGCTTATGTGTGAGAGAGAAATAAACTTTTGTTGTTGCTGTCACTGAGATTTACTGGTGAGGGATTGTTATGGAGCAATGCTGACTAAAACACCCATGCAAAAAATTCTAATGTAAATATTACCTGCTCACATAATATAAAATAGTAGGAGAACATGGGAGATGGAAAATAACTAAAATAAACACACACATACAATATTAATGACATTTATATTTATAAACATCCATAGTATAGCAACGAAGAGAAAATTATGGTCCTCTTTTCTGATCAGAAAGTCATGGCTGATATTTTTGACTTCTTCCTCACACTATTCATCCACATTCCCTTGCTTTCAGCCAGCAATGCATCAGCTGATTAATGTTGTTGTTTTTCTCAGCTGGTAGAATGTTCCAAATCCTCATTTCTTTAAAAACGATTTTTTAAATGTTTTTATTTATTTTTGAGACAATGCAACAGACAGAGTGCAAGCAGCAGAGGGGCAGACAGAGGGAGACACAGACAGAATCCAAAGCGGGTTCCAGGCTCCAAGCTATCAGCCCAGAGCTCGATGCGGGTCTCGAACTCAACAACCGTGAGATCATGACCTAAGCCAAAGTCAGACGCTTAACCGACTGAGCCCCTTAGGCACCCCCCAAATCCTCATTTCTGAAGCGTGTGAGCTCTTCATGGCTCTGTCTGTATTGGTTGCTGTTATCTTCTACTATGCCAGACCTAGAAAGTTCCTGTGTTCTAGCTCTAATTCCTGTCCCACTGTTGAGTAGCAGTCTTATTTCTCCTTTGTAATGGTGACTGATCACTACAGCCAACAGGGCAACTTCTTTTGATTTGTTCAGTGAAATAAGAAGCACAAAGTGGCCACTTGGCAGTCTTATTCCATAAACCAGGTACGGTTTTTTGACATTTGGTAGAGGAATTCTACCCTGGGATACTAAAAACCAAAAAAACTACACAAAAACAAAAACAAAAAAACCCCAAACTGGTAGAACACAATTGCCATTGTTGGGGACATTCTTGGAGCCTTAGAAGAAAGATCTGTGGTAAGACAGAAGGGGAACTGGGAATCTTGGGTTGATGAGCCTTTGGAAGATTTCTAATCTAGCCTTTCTTAAGGCATGTCCATACCCATCCCCCTCAGTCCGAGGGGCATTTTCAGTTCCAGACTGCAGCATTCCCTGATGAGGTGAAGCACTTTATGCTAACTTCTTCTATAACTGCCCCTGGCAACACACACTCAAGGTATCCACAGCTTGTAGCCTTCTTGCTGAAGTTTTTCCTAGATGTCCCAAGCCTGGATACTTCTGTTATTTCCTTGGCTCACAAAAAGCCTCAGGCTTCCTAGCTTTTTCAAACTCTGGATGGGAAGACATCTCCCATCACCTCTCATCATCTAGACAATAGTCTCTATGCCTTTCAACCTCAGAGGACACACCTCAATCCCTTCTAAGCACTCTTATATGCTCTGCTTGGACAGCAGCAGGGTAGGGGATCGCCTCTTCCTGAAGTTCATCTGCACCCAGCTTGGGGCTGGAATGTCAATGTCTCTTCGGGCAGAAGATTCAACTCACCTGTGAATGGTTGATTCCTCTAAAGCCTCTCATTAGGCAGGGTGGAGGGGAGCACAGCATTCCTTAGTTCTATGACACCTCTTCCAAAAGCATGTTCATGAACCCTCTCTATATTAAAGATCTAACCTTCTCTTGGATGGTTAGAGGTTAAGGGTGGCCATTGGACCCACTGTGGTCACTTGTGAATACTTTCATCTTCAGGCATTTCACACTTCTCTTTAGAATGGGTGGGCACTCATCGATAATTGTCTGTAGCTACAAAGTCTCAGCTAAAATCTATGAGACAAAGGACAAAGTTCCATTTCACAGCCTGTCATAAGTACATTTGTTTCACACCAGGGATCTATCATAATCTACATAACTAGTCTCCTATTGTTGAAAATTAAAGTTGATTCAAATATTTTACATTTATAGGTAATATTGATGACTATCTATCCACACCACTTTGAGTAACAGGTTTCACTTGGTTTGATGGATGTGGGCCTTCCAGTCCAACACTCATCTAATCCTCCAAAAACATGGGCCCATTCCTGTATCACTCCCAATTCCTTCAGTTGGAAAATCTGCAGTGTGGGTGGCTATGAGATAGAAGACCTTCATTTTCCCAATGCCTTCACCGCCTGTCCCTACCTCAGGTTCTTTTCATATTACACTGTTATACTATAGCAGAGTAAAAAGTTCAAATACATCTTCGACAGCACATATCCTCAAATTTTATTTCCTTACAAATAATTGGAACTAAATGCTAATACATTAAATGTAAAATAAAAACTCCTATAATAGTAAACCCTTGTAAAATTCTCTGACATCATGATCTTTATTTTCCCGTTATTATTTAGACATTAGCTCCATATAACTCAAAGCAATGTTTCCAATAGAACTTTCCGCCATGTTGGAAATGTTCTGTTTGCATTGTTCAATACAGTAGCTACAAGCGAAGGACGGTTATTGAGCACTTGAAATGTGATTAGTGAGACTAGGGAGCTGATGGAATATTTCATTTTACTGAGTTGTAATTAATATAAATTTATATATATATATATATTTTAAATTTTTAAATTCATTTTTGAGAGAGAGAGAGAGGGAGGGAGAGAGGCAGAGAGAGAGGAAAACACAGAATCTAACGCAGGTTCGAGGCTCTGAGCTGTCAGCACAAAGCCCAGTGTGGGGCTTGAACTCGTGAACTTCAAGATCATGACCTGAGCCAAAGTTGGATGCTCAACCGACTGAGCCACCGAGGCGCCCCAATATAAATTCACCTTTAAATCGCCTCCTGTGATCAGTGTTCTTGTAAGGGACAGAACAAACTCAGGTGATTCAAACAGTGGTAGCTATAGTTTGAACCGGCCACTCTTAGTGTGAGAGGTCACCTTGAACCACATCAGGTCAGCTCATGGCAGTGAAGGACCCTGTAGAGTTTTTGAACAATGTTTCCAGCTCAGGGTCAGGGGTCGCCAGAGATCAGCTGGATTAGAAAGGGGGAAACAGAAGAGAAGAGTGCAACATGGAATTGTGATAAATTTATCTTGGAATAAGTTCATTTGGATGGGATGTGGTTGCGGGAGTGGTAACGTGGGACTAGGTGACCACAAATTTCCAAGTTGGCACATTCCCATGGGATTTGCAGGGGAAGAAACATCTTCCCTAGTTGCTGGAGGCTTGGTAGAGGAATCAAGATCATTGTTGAATTATCTGGTTCTTCATCACGTGGTTTAATTATATTGTCTCTCAGGGATGGAGTACTTTCCACGACTATGCTTGATTCCGTCTTAGATGTTTCCAAGGTCAGAGACATGCCGCTTATCTTCTCTGGGAGCTAATTTATTTGGAACCTAGAGAAATTTTTTAAAAACATAGAGTTTCAGATGGAAGATACACTTGGATTCTTTTCTAAAACAAGACTTTTGGATAAAAGAAGGATTGAGGGGCGCCTGGGTGGCGCAGTCGGTTAAGCGTCCGACTTCAGCCAGGTCACGATCTCGCGGCCCGTGAGTTCGAGCCCCGCGTCAGGCTCTGGGCTGATGGCTCGGAGCCTGGAGCCTGTTTCCGATTCTGTGTCTCCCTCTCTCTCTGCCCCTCCCCCGTTCATGCTCTGTCTCTCTCTGTCCCAAAAATAAATAAAAAAAAAAAAAAAAAAAAAAAAAAAGAAGGATTGAGAAGACGTGAACAATGATGGTAACCTTCTCCTCAGACTCTCTATCAGGTGCTGTGGTACATGCTTTACCTGCCTCATCTCATTTGGTCTCATGACACTCCTGAAGGTAGGTGGTATTCAGCTCCATTTATAAATGAAGAGACTGAGGCCCCAAGGAGTTGGAAATGCCCAGCTCCCCCAGGCCAGCAGGGACAAAGCTGGACTGAGTCCCAGAGCAGCTAGGACCTAAAGCACTTACGTTCCTACATACTAGTTCCACTACTGACCCGTTGGTTAGTGCTGTGCATGTGACTTTATGATCCTCAGTTTCCTTGCCTGTAAACTGGGTGTAACGGCTGCTGTGGGGACCAAAGGAAGTGAAGCATGGCTAACACATTAGCTCACATTTAAAAAGTTGGAAGCCCTTGGCAACGCCCACCAGAGCCCAGATTATATGGAAGACACTGGCAAGGTATGCCGGGGCTGTTCTACCCACTTTGCCACCATAGGCAGCTGAACACAGCACTTTCTGGGAATCAGATGAGCATTTTTCTCAGGTCCTCACTGGCACTGCTATCTCCTTCCTCACTTGAGCTTCCCAGCCAACACCAGCTCCTCCAGAGCAGTAGTGGCCAGTCGAGGGGAACGGTTCTCCAGAGGACAGGCTGCAGGACTGGGGAGAGCAAACATTCTGACATGGGGATCTAACAGATACCACAGTTAATGCAATGCATCAAAGGGCACAGTCTTAGCTGAGCCTACCAGAAGATGACAGGATGGGGATGTCTATTTGTATAGAAGACACACTCAGGTCTATGGCAGTGTTTTTCTGCTTGTCGAAGATGAAGTCTTGTCTCTCTGGGCAATGCTTAAGATGAGGCTTGCTACGGCTCATATACCTGTAGCCACACATCCCTGAAACGGCGATAAAAATACTCTGTATAGTTGCACCAGCCACCTTCTGTTACCTCTCACCTGGATAGAACCCCTGGGTTCTTATTACAGGCTCAGTATCTTCCCACTGCGCAGGCCGTGGATTATGTGACAATGCGGATGCACTGAAGGAGAGCCAGGGTGTGGTCAGAGTGCCTGATCACCTACAAGGTGCAGAGGAGTTAGCATGGCTGACTCACCAGGGTCTGAGCAAGGTGGTATTCATGCACGTAAATTCCTCCACTGGACTCCACTTCTCACCATTTATCAAACTCCTTTGTACAGGGTTAATGAAAGGACTGCATAAGCTGAAATAACCCTTGGAAACTCTGGTGACTTCCGAAGGACTGTTAGAAGACCCTAAGGTCCTCCTCTTTTTCCAGTCTAAAACAAAATCCACCAAATTATAAGTTGTAGCTTTGTTTTGGTGGTGGAGTTACAGAGGACTCTATTTTGCTCAGCTTTCTTGTAACATTGTAAAATAATAAAGATGATCCCCCCTTTTTTAAGAGGCAAAATCTGAAACCCATAAAGAGTGGGTTGCTGGCAGCTTCTAACCTTTGCAGGCCCTTTGCAACGATCAAGTTCTTCCATTCCACGTGGCTTCATGTAATCCTCGAAAAACCTGACACATGGATGTTCTCCTCATCTCTCACACGAGGAAGCTGATGGTCTCAGAGGTGCGAGGAAACTAAGCCACACAGAGTGTGAAGGGCTCAGCTTGACTTCCTGCCTAGGACATCATTAACACTCAGGCTGGCAGAACCTGATCCTTGGCAATGGCTCAGATGTGAGGGCCCTGTGTTCCCCTGGGGCCATGACTCTGCCTCCTTATGTTGCTCTGTGAGGTAGAACTCACCCTGGACCACATCCCGCTCCAGGGAATGAGAGCATAAACGGTGGCGGTGTGTGTGCGGGGAGTAATGGAGAAGGGTGAAACTGGGATGACAAAAGGCTATTCTGACATTGCAGGAATATTGGAGAGGTTAGAGGAGGAAAACTGGAAAAGGCTATGCTGGGAATCTCAGGCCAAACCCCCATACTTACAAAATGCTCTGAGAAACATGCCTCAGTTACCAGCCATGATGTTTCTTATGTTTGGTTCTGTAGAAGAAAAATATTTTCAAATATTCTCTGGTTAAGTTTTGTTCTTAGAAATGTAGGTATTTAGGGGTGCCTCGGTGGCTCAGCCAGTTACATGTCTGACTCTTGGTTTTAGCTCAGGTCATGATCTCCTGGTTCCTGAGTTCGAACCCTGGGTTGGGCTCCATGCTGGCAGTGGACTCAGCTTGGGATTCTCTCTCTCCTTTTCTCTCTGCTTCTCTCTCTCTCTCTCTCAAAATAAATAAATGAACTTTAAAAAAATTAAAAAAAGAAATATAGTTATTTAATTTTTCCATTACTTCCATCATTAAAACTAGACCATAAAGCTAAATTTTCCTGCCATAGAGAAAGCAGAACCTCAAAGAACCAAGTGACAACAAAAAGTCTTACTTATGCTTCTGCATTCCACTTTAGAGCCTGGAAACATGTGAAGTTTCACTGCAAAGGCCCACCTCTTAAGAAAGAAGTGGTTGCCTAATTGCAAAATTTACTGAGTAATTAATCTGTCGTGAGTAACGTTTTTAGAGCTTGCATGGGTTATCTAATTTAATCTCAGTCTTGTTCCAGTCTTAAAGATGAGGAAGCTGATGCCCGGAGAGAGGTTGATTAAGTTGTCTGAGATCACTCAGCTAAGAGGTGATAGAGCCAGGATTTGGGTCTGGGTATCTGGCTCTGGGCCCCTACTTCACCACTCTGTTCCTTGTGTCCTATGTTGGGTATTGTGCTCAGGGCAGGGAATACAGCAGTAAACAAGACAGTTTAGAAGGTCACTGGTTGAGTCTCTTGCCTTGTGGGTCTTTATAGCAATCTTGTAAGGCTGAATTAAAGAGTCCTTATCTTATGCATGAGAAAAACAAACAGAAAAGGCAAACATGTCTTGCTCAAGGTCATAGAAAGACATAGTTGGAAGATAGAATTAGAAAACCAGATGTCTCATAGCTCTTTAATGCCCTTTCTCTGCTCTGGAAGCACTTCCATTCAGCAGACTTGGGGCCAGCGTTAATGCCTCAGCAAATAACCAAAGTTTTGCTCAGGCTGGAGGATGTGCAGTGCCCAGGAACACTGGGAGCCAAAGGTTGGTGTTGGATGAAAGAGGGAAAGCAAAACCAGAAAAAACAGATTGACTTTGAGATTTGGGTGAGACTTGAAGATATAATGTCCCAGGCTTCTGGATAAAAGTGGATTCTGGGACAAGCAGGGTCTGTGGATGGGTGTTTGGGTGAGTTCAGAGAGACATATTCAGAGATTCACAGATGTGGTGATGAGGAGACAAGTTTGGGAGTGGAGGAAGGCTCTTTTTGCCAGGACATTTAAGGAAATTATTGTTGGTAAAGAGAAGGTGAATGTTCAAAAAATAGTTCCACTGTAGGGGCTGGTAAGAGACTCTTCTGTTGAATTCCCAAATGGCAGCTGGATCAGAACTGGGAATGAGAATCCCCTTACCTGTCATGCTTTATATTTATGTTTAGAGTACAGACTATCCCACAGAAGGCAGAACAGCACTGAAATCCTTTATGGCAATCTTCCTGCAATGTACAGAAATGAGTACAGTTTTCAGGGTCTGATTTGCAGGGTGGCGGTTCCAAGATACTCCCTGGAACACAGAACAGGAAAGAGAAGGGCTTAAAGTAGGCTGGAGTAACATTCAGAACTCCAAAAGCCTAAGGAACTTCCAGGCAATCAGCCACCCTGATCTTTCTCCTGTGGTTATAGGGAAGTGGAATCAGATTTTGTCTGTAGCTCCTGCCTTTCTCTGAGTTCTCAGCAGGGAAAACCAAGAACTCTGGGTATCTGATTGAAGACAGAGGTAGGCAGAACCCTACACCCACTGGTGATTCACCTCCTTGCAGATCAGATATCTTATAGACCCTGGCTGGGTCCGGTTCAAGGGAATGAACAGTGTGTGGTGAGCAAGAGAGGGGTGTGTAGGTGCATTTGCACTGACTCATTGCATAGTCCCAAACAAGTTGTACGAACTTTCATTAACAACATAGTTTATCTCAGGGTTGACCTAACATGTATTATTTGTGTGTAGGAAGAATGAGTGGGAAGGAAGATTTTGGGAAAGGGCGAAGACCACACAGTAAACTGAAGATACTGGCATCAGAATGCTAGAACCCAAATCACAAATGAGTTCTGAGGGTGACTTATTTCATGGAGTTGAGGGTGGGCATTTCAGAATGGGGTGCAAAGATTGGCTTTTCTTTCCTCCCAGGTCTCTTCTGATAAGGAAGCCAGAGAACCAGGATGCCCCCACTTTGTACTATTAGAAAAGAATAAGAATCTTCATGCTAACATCCCATTTCTCCCATCTCTTAGTTCTTGGGTCAAAGTCCAGACCACCTACACCAGGAGATCCTACTGCAGGGCTCCAATTCACAATCTTCTTTCTGTTCTTGAAGTCCATGGCGTTAAGAATAGACACCATAAACCCCTTTATTGAAGCCAGGCCAGGCCTTAATTTTTGTACCTTGTGACTTGCCCTTTCTCGGGGCAAATGTCATAGGTGGAGCATTCTATAAACCCCTGTTGACTTATTCCTTTGCAAGTATTTGCAATTAGAAGGGGATCCATAGGATATCATACCGACCTGGAAGGAACAAATGATGATGAAGTTGGGGGCTATAATTGTAACAGCAAATGGCACCAGAGAAAAAAGCCAAGGCCCAAGCTATTGACAACTTGGCAGAGACCAGTATGAAGCTCACCCTGGGTCTCCAAGTCATCCCATGGCTCATTAGTTCAGTGCAAGAAATTGGAACTGGCCCCCACTTTGGGGGAGCTTGGGGAATCAATGGAACAGTGTGGGGAAGGAGTCTGTGAGCCAGGGATCTCAGAGAGGCAGATCTTCTCAAGTTTTGCCTCCTTTTCTGGGTATCTGGTCCCAATTTTACTCACAAAGACTTACTAGTCTTTCAGGACCCCTCTTTGTATTTCCTTTGCAATTTTAGTCCTTGAGGGGCCCCTGGGTGTCTCAGTCTGTTAAGCGTCCAACTTTAGCTCAGGTCATGGTCTTGTGGCCTGTGAGTTCAAGCCCTGCGTGGGGCTCTGTGCTGACAGCCCAGAGCCTGGAATCTACTTCGCATTCTGTGTCTCCCTCTCTCTCTGCCCCTCCCCAGCTCGTGCTCTGTCTCTCTCACTCTCACAAATAAATAAACATATGAAAATTAAAAAAATTTTAGTCCTTTATTCTCCAATTAACTCTACCCTGGATTCCCCCATTCTCTTGCATCTAGTTTAGCCTCCCTCAGTCTTACAAATCTGCGTGCCCTCTCTGAGACCCCTAAAACAGGATCTTCCCTCCCTGTACACCTGAGATAGTACTCACATCCCTCTTCTGAGCCTCAGTATTCTGAGGATGCTCTCCGCATAGAAGGGTGCAGGTATGATGGATAATAGTTCATTTCCCATTTGGCATTGGTCAAAGTCAACATAACATGGTCAGCACTCTTGTTAGGTTGAGCTGGGCAATGGTGGCTGCTGAGATGGACTCTGTACTTTGCCATTGATGACAGTCAGTGGCAATTGTGCAGGTCCCTCTGAATATTTAAAATGTGGAATAGGGGTACCTGGGTGGCTCAGTTGTTGAGTGTCTGACTCTTGATTTTGGCTCAGGTCATGATCTCACCGTTCATGAGTTTGAGCCCTGTGTTGGGCTCTGTGCTGTCAAGAGCAGAGCCTGCTTGGGATTCTCTCTCTCTCTCTCTCTCTCTCTCTCTCTCTCTCTCTGTCTGTCTCTCTCTTTCTCTCTCTCCCTCTCTCTCTCTGCCCTTCTCCCACCTGTGCTCTGTCTCTCTCTTTCTCAAAACAAAGAAATAAACTAAAAAAAATGTGGAATAAAATGTAAGGCTTTCTCTCCTTCCCTCCCAAAACATTCTCCAAGGCAGAGATTATGTAGGTGACAGCTCGAGTTCTACCAATGTAATTTTCCTCTCTGTTTTAATGCTTGAAAAGTTGGCGCATGCATCCGTGAAGGAACTTAGGCAGCAAGAATAACCTGGATGATGAGGCTGATAACATTTGCGGTAGTTAATTCTTATTGAGCATTTACCATGGTCCAGTAAGAGTGCACTCTGTGTGCATGCATTATCTCAGTTTCTCCTCCCAACTGTCCCAAGATCATTATATCAATTGCAAAGATAAAATCTGAGTCCCAGATACTTTTGTCCAAGACCACTCAGTAAGCACACAGCAGGGATTCAAACCTGGATCTTACTGACAATAAAACTTGGACCTTTGAACATGATACTATATTTTTTTCACAATGTGTATCCTCAGCCCTCAGATCCTCTCATCTCTACAAATGCCGCTTCCCTCCCTGGAGCCCAGACCCAACACGTACTCATAAAATGTTGCTTGGGACTCCCAGGCACCCGCTGAGGTGCTAAGTGAATCAACAGCAGAAGTTGAAGAAACAGCACAGGCTTCATGCTGCTGGCAGGATGGGTTGGTAAGTCCTGGCTGAGGACTGCTGGGTTTGACCAGGCACAGCTCAAACGAGAAGAGAGGAAGAGAGGGCAAATTAGAGGCATGGTCATTCATTGTGTATTCCAGTGACACATCCAAGTGCCTCCCAACCACACCCACCCCAGGGACAGGCAGTGTTTTCAAATTCACACCCATTTTATCCCCTAATCTTGGACTTGTTATGTCTCTCATCCATCTTGTTGCTGTCCTTTCGCAAAATTTTAACAATTCTTCCCATGTAGCGTTCTGGCATGTCTTTGTTATATTTATTCCTAGAGACTTGGACTTTTAAAATAAAATTGTAAGCAGTATGGCAACTTTTTGGTTATTTGTTTCTGTTTGTTGCTAATGTAGAGAAATGACTTTCATGTATTGATCTGTTACTAGCTATCTTGCTAAATTCTCCCCCTGTTCATCTTAATTTCTTGGTGTGTTCCTTGCAGTGTTCTGGGTGGTCATCATCTGCAAATGATGACAATTGTATTTTTCTCTTTAAACTTTATGCCATTCTTGGGGTGCCTGTGCAGCTCAGTCGGTTAGGCGACAGACTTCAGCTCAGGTCATGATCTCGCAGCTCGTGAGTTCGAGCCCCGCATCAGGCTCTGTGCTGACAGCTCGGAGCCTGGAGCCTGCTCCAGATTCTGTGTCTCCCTCTGTCTCTGCCCCTAACCCACTCACATTCTGTCTCTGTCTCTCTCAAAAATAAATAAACATTAAAAATTTTTTTTAAAAAATAAACTTTATGCCATTCTTAATGCCTTCTTGTGCAGACTAGGGCCTCTATACATTATTGTATAGAAGTGAGGATGTGCATATTCTTGTCTGACACCTGATTTAAAACGAAAGCTTTTTGGGGCATCTGGGTGGCTCTGTCAGTTGAGTGTCCAACTCTTGATTTTGGCTAAGGTCATGATCCCAGGGTTGTGGGATCGAGCCCTGTGTGGGGCTCCATGCTGTGCATGGAGCCTGCTTAAGATTCTCTCTCTCTCTCTCTCTCTCTCTCTCTGCCCCACTCCCCCGCTCCCCCACTTATGCACTTACTCTCTCTCTCTCTAAAATAAGTAAGTAAGTAAGTAAGTAAAAATAAAAGCTTCTTGAATTTCCCCTTTTAGGGTAGTATCTGTTTTAGGTTTCTCATAAACATCTTTATCAGGTCCAGAAAGTTCTCTTTCATTCCTGACAAGAAAATTTTCCTTAATTTATGTGAAGTTATATTTTTGCTTTTTTTTCTGTTAATGTGTTGAATTACATTTCAGATTTTCTAACATTAAACCATTCTTGCATTTCTCCAGTCATCTAATGTGATCATTTTATATTATCATTTTTCATATCATTTGGTTCAGTTTCCAATTTTTAAAAAAAATTTTTTTTTAACGTTTTATTTATTTTTGAGACAGAGAGAGACAGAGCATGAACGGGGGAGGGGCAGAGAGAGAGGGAGACACAGAATCGGAAGCAGGCTCCAGGCTCTGAGCCATCAGCCCAGAGCCCGACGCGGGGCTCGAACTCACGGACCGCGAGATCGTGACCTGAGCTGAAGTCGGCCGCTTAACCGACTGAGCCACCCAGGCGCCCCCAGTTTCCAATTTTTAAGGGATTTTATATCTATATTCACAAGAGAACTGTGCCTGTAACTTTCCTTTCTCACACTGTCCTTGCTTGGTTTTGTAGTAAGTTTGCACTAACCTCATAGAATGTGCTGAAGAGCAGACTTTATCAAATATGTGGGAAATTTTGTGTAAGATAAAGATAATTAGTTACCCGAATCTTTAATTTCCTTTTTTTTCCTCGCACAAATATACTCACTTGCACTTTGTTGTTTTCACTTAACAATATATCCTGAAAATTACCCTAAGGCAGCTCATAGCAATTTCTCCTTTTTTACAGCTGTGTTCTACACTACCGTGTACACACAAACTTAGTCATTTGGCCAATCTCCTTTAAATGGGCATTTATGTATTTTCCAAGATTTTGCTATTACAAACATGCTTCAGTGAACAACCATATGCATATTTTCTGTATTGTTGAAGGTGTAACATCAGGGTAAGTGTTTGTA
This sequence comes from Panthera leo, assembly GCF_018350215.1. Lineage (NCBI taxonomy): Eukaryota > Metazoa > Chordata > Mammalia > Carnivora > Felidae > Panthera > Panthera leo. The sequence continues at coordinate 15,192,062 of NC_056681.1, forward strand.
GGTATTTTTGTTGCCTAAAAGGGTAAATTTATACGTACTTTTGTTAGATATCACTAAATTCTACTCCGTAAAGTTTATACTATTTTGTACTGCCACCAACCATGTGAGCATGGGTGTTTCCCGTAACAGACTGTATGGTGGTGTTTTTGAATTTTTGCCAAAATAAGTGAGGAGTGTTATCTCTGTGGTTGTTGTGGTTCATTCACATTGTAGTATGTATCAGTACTTTATTCATTTTATATCTGAATAATATTCCATTGCATGTATATGCCACAACTTGCTTATCCATTCATCTGTTGATGGACATTTGGGTTGTTTCCATCCTTTGGTGATTGCAAATAGTGCACTGCAAATGTTTGTGTACAAGTAATTTTTTTAGCACCTATTTTCACTTCTTTTTAGTATATATAGATATACATATATACGTATATATGTATATATACATATTCTTTTGGGTATAATAGCTAGCAGTGGAATTGATGGGTTATATGTTTAACTTTTGAGGAAATTTCAGGCTGCTTCTACAGTTGTTGAACTATTTAACATACATTTTTTATCACTAATGCATAGGAATTCCAATTTCTCCACATCTTTGCCAACTCTTATTCTCTTCCTCCTCCTCCTCCTCCTCCTCCTCCTCCTCCTCCTCCTCCTCCTCCTCCTCCTCCTCCTCCTCCTTCTTCTTCTTCTTCTTCTTCTTCTTCTTCTTCTTCTTCTTCTTCTTCTTCCTCTCCTCCTCCTCCTCCTCCTCCTCCTCCTCCTTTGTTTATAGTCATCCCTGAGAGTGTGAAGTGGTATTTACTTGTGGTTTTGACTTGCATTCCCCTAATAACTAATGATGTTGAGCATCTTTTCATGTGCTTGCTGACCATTTCTGTTTCTTCCTTGGAGAAATGTCTATTCAAGTCCTTTGCAACTTTGTCACTGGGTTGTTTATCTTCTTTGAATTGGAAGAGTTATTTTTATATTCCAGATATTAGACTTTTATCAAACATATATTTTTCAAATATATTTTACCACTTTATGTGTTGTCTTTTCACCTTTTTGATAGTCATTTGGTGCACAAGTGTTCTTAACTTTGATGAAGTCCAACTCACCTATTTTGTTGATGTTGTTGCTATGCTTTTGATGCCATTTCTTGCCTAATACGAGGTCATGATGATTTACCTCTACACTTTCATCTTAGAATTTTATAGCTCTTATATTTAAATCATTGATCAACCTTGAATTAATTTTTGTATATGGTGTGATATAGGGGTCCAGTTTCATTCTTTTGCATTTAGATATCTTTTGCAAATCGTCTCAATACCATTTGTTGATGCGACTATTCTTGGTCTTGATGCCCTTGTTGAAAATCATTGGCCATAGATGTGTGGGTTTATTTCTGGACTCTCGATTCTATTTGTTTTTGTTTTTAATGTTTATTATTTTTGAGAGAGAGACAGAGTGTGAGCAAGAGAGGGGCAGAGAGAAAGGGAGACACAGAATCTGAAGCAAGTTCCTGGTTCTGAGCTGTCAACACAGAGCCTAATGTGGGGCTCGGACTCACGGACCATAAGATCATGACCTGAGTCGAAGTTGGACGCTCAACAACTGAGCCACCCAGGCACCCCTCAATTTTATTTGTTAATCTATATGTCTGTCCTCATGCAAGTACCACACTCTTGATTATTGTAGCTTTGTAGTAAGTTTTGAAATTGAGAAATGTGAGTTCTCCAATTTGTAGTACTTTATCAATATGTTTTTGTGTATATGGCATGCCCCTTGAAATTCCATGTGAATTTGAGGTTTGGCTTCCTCATTTCTGCAAAAAAAAAAGGCCATTGGAATTTTATGTGGGATTCCATTGCATCACCATTTTAACACCCTGGATCTTCCAATCCACACATATGGGATGTCTTTTAATTTATTTAGGTCTTCCTTAATCTCTTTCAGCAATGTTTTGTATTTTTTGGTGCACAAGTTTTTCACCTTCATGGTTACACTTATTCCTAGATATTTTATCATTTTGTATCTTATTATAAATTGAATTGTTTTCTTAATTTTGCTTTTGGATTGCTAACTGTTGATGTGTAGAAACACAGTTGATTTTTGTGTGTTATTTTTATACTTTGCAACTTTGGTGAATTTGTTTATTAGCTCTACTAATTTTTTGTGTGGATTCTTGGGGAATTTCTCTACATGGGATCATGTCATTTGCAAAAAGACAGAATTTTATTTCTTTCTTTCCAATTTAGATGGCTTTTTCTTGCTTAATCGCTTTGGCTAAAACTTCCAGTGCAATGTCAACCAGCAATAATGACAGTTGCATTTTTGTCTTATTCCTGATCTTGGGAGGAAAGCTTTCACTCTTTCACCACTGAATATGATGATAGTGGTGTATTTTTCATAGATATCCTTAATCATGTTGAGGAAGTTCTCTCTGTTGCTAGTTTCATGAATGTGGTGCATTTGTAAAATGTCTCTTCTGTTTCAGTTGAGAGTATCATGTAATTTCCCCCCCCCCTTCTTTATATTAATGCGTTTGATTACATATCACTGAAATAGATAAAAGTTTCATAGTTTTTAAAAATAAGCTATATCTGTGTACTGAAGGAGACTGTATTTGGAGTTTAGAATATCAAAACAAGGTCCAAATCTTCACTGCTATCCAGCTTCTTCCCAGCTTCCCAGCCTATTGGGAGCCCAGTGTACACAGGTTTCCCCTTTTTCTCCTCTTAGGGGAAAGTCAACTTCTTTATTTCTGAGAGCATTTAATATTTCTCCACAATATTTACACTCAATAACCACCTTCTCCTGGAGAACCTGCCCTGGGCTCTTGGCTGACAGATCTCCTCTTCTGTCTGAGCTCTAAGATACTTACTGTGTGCTCCTATTCTTCCCATGTCCTCTTCTAGTCTCTCTGTATATAACATTTTTTATTATATTAATTACTTAGAATTAATATATATTAATAAATCTGGAAAATGTGTGTTAATATATATTTTAAGCTTTATTAAGATATAATTGATCTATTTCAAAATTTTTTCAAGCAGGAAAAAATACATGTGTGTAATATATGAAATTATATATGTAATATATTGTTTTCCAGCCTTATTAAGATATAATTGATATAACATTGTAGAAGTTTAAGGTGTACAATGTGTGGATTTGATATGCTTATATATTGTAAAATGATCTACCAGTCCATCACATCACTCACTTATCATTTCTTATTTGTAGTGAGAACACATAAGATCTACTCTCTTAGCAACTTTCAAGTAGGTAATATGGTCTTGTTTTCTATAATCACTATGCTGTATGTTAGATCCCCAGATCTATTCATCTTATAACTAGAAGTTTATACCCTTTGCCAACATTTACCCATTCTCCAGTCTCCAGCCAATCATTCTACTCTCTGTTTCTAACAGTTCAGCATTTTAGATTCCATATAGAGGTGTTATCATACAATATTTATCTTTTTCTGTCTGACATTTTACTTAACACAATGCCTCAAGTTTTATCCACGTTGTCAAAAATGGCAGGATTTCCTTCCTTCTCAGGGCTAAATACTGTATATATATTATACATAACATATTGTATATTATATAAATATATAATAATATATTTATATATAATATAATATATAATATATATATACCACATCTTCTTCATCTATTCAACCATTGATGGACTGAGGTTGTTTTTATATCTTCCTGCAAAAATAATGTTTTCTTCTTTTCTGTAAATCATTTTATAATTAGAATATAGAAATATTATTTCTTTCAGGGAAAAAAATTTTGTGTGCAAAAGAGGGGTTTAGACGTGTGAAAGGAGAGTTGTCTGCAGAAGCCCTAGTGCCACAGAGAAAAGGCCATGGTAGAGGCAGGCAAAGGAGAGGAAATGTTTTTGGCCAGTGGAAGCAGGGAGGAGCCTGGGATAACCACCCAGCTCTCCAGGGAAGCCTGTGCCAGACTGAGAGCTCTCCTCTCTGGCCAGAGTCATGCCAACCCAGGCTCTCCTGCCCATGCTTCTCCTCTCTGTGCTGCTGCTACAGGCCCAGGGAGGGCACCGTAAACTGAACAGGATGCAGGGTAGGTGATGGACTAAGGGGGTGGGGAGGGAAGGGGGCAAGAGGTGCTGTGTCGCTTCTGGGGAGGACCTGGAAACTGGAACCTTTCAGCACATCCTGCTCTGATTACAGCACTATGAAGACTCTGGGTCGTCCAAAGTCAAGGCCCTCTGGCCCCTTTACCCCGCACTGGGAACAATAATGGGGGTACGGGGGGAACCTATGTCTTTTGACTCTCCATTCCAAATACCAGGACACAAATGGTACATAGTGTGGTGAAAGGTACATCAGGGCTGAAAATCACTTGGGGACACCCAACCACTATTCTTGGATTTCTGCACGTATGTGATCTCTAAAGATCCGGAGATATTGTTGGGAGTGGGTACAGAATGAAAGGGCCCTGGGAAAATAAGCTTTGGGGTGTCCAGGGTCAAGTAGAAGTTCTCATCAGAGGACCAGGATGGTGGCAGCAGAAGGGAAATAGTGCAAGTGGTATTTTCTGGGAAAGGGCAGGGGTCCTGGACACAGTGACAGGCACAGGAGAGAGGGGGGAAGGTGACAGGTCATCTTCCTCTCTGGACCCTGCAAATCCTGGGGAGTGAGAGGGTCTGCGGGGTGTCTCAGACTCTGCTGAGTTCTCAGAGTGTAGATTCTATGGGGGTGACTTCACCAAGACCATGACTAACATGGGAGACAGGTTCCTGTCTGCAGAGAAAGGAGAGGGCCCAGGGAGGCCAGGCATTGAGATCTGTTGGGGCAGAAGGTGTGTGGGTGGGGGGATATAGGATTTAAGATACTACAATCACCAGGTTTGGGTAAAGGGAAGAAACTGCGTTCCCTGAAAAGTTCAAGAGCATCATGAGTAGGACTTGGGTTTTAGGGTTTTTGGGAGAGGATTTAAGCTTGAGAGGAGTGCTCTTGAGGGATCTGGTTCCACTGACTCTGATTCTGCTCTTTTTAGGTCTAAAGGCCTGTGAGAAGAAGCCCAGTGTGTATCTTTGCAGCAATCACTGTTCATATTTTCTAAAGTGTCCAAAAGCAAATACTGTATGTTGTTCAACCTTCTGTGGGAACGTTTGCATGAGCCTCCAGTGAGTGGGTGAGGGTGCTGGACTTTGCATTCTGCTCCCCCAAACTTCTATTCAGACCAAAGCACAAGGACCTCAGATCCTGGGTACCAGGATGTCAACGGGAGTACACCTTTACCCTGTCTGAACTGTTTGTTCCTGTCAAATAAACCAGAACAAATGTCCACAGACCTGCCTATCTTACTCCCAGGGCTTATAGTCATTGAGGACCCAGTGCAGACCCCAGAGCGCTCCCTTCTCTGGGTCCAGGGCTCTGATCTCTCCCCCCTTGTGATGTTTCTTTATTTTCTCTCCCATTGGCCCCTGCTCCCCCACCAGGGCCCCGAGGCCCAGCCTCATTGTTGATCTGCTCATTGAACCAGTGACGCCAGGGAAGAAACTGCTCATGTGTGGTACCTCCCAATGCTAACCAGAACACTCCTCAGCCTGGAGTCAGAAGGGCCAAGTTAAACATGAGGTGGGGTGGGGCTACACTCTGGGGCACAAAGTAGGAGGTCCCCAAGGAGGCTTCTTCTTAAATTTAATCCACCTCCATCCTGTTCTACCCATTCTCCTTGTGAGGTTCAGATTACCATATGTTTACAATATAGAAAACCAATCGCAGGGAGTTAAGTGACATGCTTGAGGCCAGAAGACAGTGAGAGGTCATGTTGTGGCTAGAGGACGATGTTCGTCTGGACTCCCTGTTTGCTCACTGCTCCTCCATTATTGTGAGAACATGGGTGTGGAAGTGAGTGCCTACACTATCGTCTCCCACCCCACCCTCCATCAATATGGCCCCTTTTGTGATGGGGCATGGAATGGGGTCCCAGGACCTGAGACTCCAATGTCTTCCATCAAATGAATGGTCCCCACCTTTCCCCAATCCTCCTCCTTATGGTCTCATTCTCTCTCTCTCTTTTAACCCAGAAAGAAGCCAGGTGGTAGGGAACAGGTGGTTCACGGTGATACTACTAAGGATTAATTGGCCACTAAGGGGTCAGTATGAGTGTTTCCCATGGTCTCATGGTGAATCAGTGGAATTCTGTGCAAGCAGAGCTCCTCTGAGGTTGTCCTGGGACTAAATCCAGGGACTAGGTCACATGTGCCCAAAGGGGACTTGGAGTCAAGTGTGAAGAACTCAGGCAGGTAGGCAGGGCTTGCTGGAGGCAGGTGTGCAGTGTTAAAACTCCAGGGAAGTGCTTCCTGTGGGCATCAGTGAGGATTTCCCACAGAAGAAACCAGCATCCCTCAGGCCAGAGTCTACGGCCCACCTCAGAAGCATCCCAGGGCTCCTGGTATTGGAGGAGCTTCTCCACCTATCCTGGGAGCTGGGACCAGGAGACTGTAGGAAAGAGATCATGATCCATTAGCAGCACAGACATCATCAGATGTAGGTGGATGGTAAGGGCATGCCCTGCAGCAGATCTTAGCGGGTGCTTCCTCAGACAACCTGACTCTGCAAGCATCTTCCCAGTGCTTGGCCATGCCCCCGAACACCCTGGGAGAGACTATTAAGAGAGGCAAAGCTACCTGCCAGGGCCCACATAGAGAATGACCTCCACGTCCATGACCAGTGTTCCCCACTATGTGGGTTCACCATGCTGCCAGCTGACCTATTCCTTGCCACCAGTGTGAGCACCCCAGACCATGAATTCTACTGGAAGGATCTGGTTTTCTCCATTGTGATAACTCGTGTCTTGGGCTGTTCCCCAGAGATCTCTGGACACTCTACATTGCCTCACTGGACCGAGAGGCCACACCTAGACTGCTTTGGCTGGGAGGAGTGCTTGCCTGGCCAGCACTGCAAGTTCTGTGGTATGGGACAACTGTGTGCCCCTGTGGTAGATCAAGCGGAGGAGTGGGGACCCCTGCAAGACCCTGAATCTCATGGAGGCAGAGGAGGAAGCGAATGTAAATTGTGCCATGGCTTGGGTCTCCAGAAAGCCAAGTCCCAGCTGAGGAGAATCGTTGATCAGGCTGGTCTGTCTGTGAGAAACAATGGCCTTGCAGTTGCCCTGGCTTCTGCACCGTTCTCTTCTCATGCCCCAGACATGCTTTAGCAAATTTTTTCTTCGCAAGTTCTCATCACGGTAATAAGAAGTAGCTTTCTCATATGCAGGGACTCAGCCACATGCCTTCACCATCTTAGTCAGGACTAAGTCATCTCCTTGGCCCTGTGACATGATAGAGGTTGAAGAGACTTTGATTACTTGATATCCCACAGGACATCATGCTGGTCTCTCAGGTCACTTACATTGTGCTAACTGACCATGGGGAAATAGTAGGTAGCCTACATGCTTTATCACGTGCATGCCGGAGGATAAGACTTTCTATCTGGTGTATTTTCAGAGATCCACTGGTCTAGGTCATATGGAGACATTCTCTTGAGACAGGAGACAACTTCCGGCACCTTGTATTGTTCACCATGAAGCAAGAGAAAATGCATGGTGGGCCTCTGGATTTTGGAGATGACAAATGTCACTTTTGGGCATTCTCTATTTCCTTGGGAAATATAAGGCTGCTAGTTTTTTAAATTTTTTTATTTTTTCAGAATTTTTTTCTTATTTATTTATTTATTTGTTTGTTTGTTTGTTTTTAACGTTTTATTTATTTTTGAGACAGGGAGAGACAGAGCATGCACAGGGGAGGGTCAGAGAGAGGGAGACACAGAATCTGAAACAGGCTCCAGGCTCTGAGCTGTCAGCACAGAGCCCGACGCGGGGCTCGAACTCACGGACCGCGGGATCATGACCTGAGCCGAAGTCGGCCGCTTAACCAACTGAGCCACCCAGGCGCCCCCAGAGTTTTTTTCTTTTTTAAGTCCAAGTTAGTCAACATATAGTATAATAGTAATTTCAAGAATAGAACTTAGTGATTCATCACTTACATTTAACACCCAGTGCTCATCCCAACCAATGCCTCCTTAATGCCCATTGCCCGTTTAGCCCATCCCCCCACCCAACACCCCGCCAACAACCTTCAGTTTGTTCTCTGTATTTAAAAGTCTCTTATGGGGGCGCCTGGGTGGCGCAGTCGGTTGAGCGTCCGACTTTAGCCAGGTCACGATCTCACGGTCCGTGAGTTCGAGCCCCGCGTCAGGCTCTGGGCTGATGGCTCAGAGCCTGGAGCCTGTTTCCGATTCTGTGTCTCCCTCTCTCTCTGTCCCTCCCCCGTTCATGCTCTGTCTCTCTCTGTCCCAAAAATAAATAAACGTTGAAAAAAAAAAGTCTCTTATGGTTTGTCTCTCTGTTTTTGTCTTATTTTTGCTTCCCTTCCCCTGTGTTCATCTGTTTTGTTTCTGAAATTCCACATATGAGTGAAATCATATGATACTGGTCTTTCTCTGACTGACTTATTTTGCTTAGCATAATACACTCTAGTTCTATCCACATTGTTGCAAATGGCAAGATTTCATTCTTTTTGATGGGCGAGCAATATTCCATTTATATGTACATTACATCTTCTTTATCCATTCACCAGTAGGTGGACATTTGGGCTCTTTCCATACTTTGGCTGTTGTCGATAGTGCTGCTATAAACATTGGGGAGCAGGTGCCCCTTCGAAACAGCATTTTTGTATCCTTTGGATAAATACCTAGTAGTTCAATTGCTGGGTCATGGGGTAATTCTATTTTTAATTTTTTGAGGAACCTCCATACTGTTTTCCAGAGTGGCCGCACCAGTTTGCATTCCCACCAACAGTGCAAGAGGATTCCCCTTTCTCCACATCCTTGCCAACATCTGTTGTTGCCTGAGTTGTTAATGTTTGCCATTCTGACTGGTGTGAGGTGGTATCTCATTGTGGTTTTGATTTGTATTTCCCTGATGATGAGTGATGTTGAGCATCTTTTTGTGTGTCCGTTAGCCATCTGGAAGTCTTCTTTGGAAAAGTGTCTATTCATGCCTTTTAAGGCTGCTAGTTTTGAACAAGACCCAGATTAAGAAAAGATTCTGCAGCATGATCAGGGTAGGTTGAAAGTTGCCTGCCAGTTGGGTCTTAGCACCTAGCCTATGCATTTTACTAAATGTGTCTCTGGTGGATTAAGATGCTGGATAGAACATTTGCATACTCAAGTAGGAGAATCACAGAACACATACTTGGAGTATTGAGGTCAAGCCTTGTCCTCTTCTGTTGACAAGTGCTTTCCATTTGAGAAGCATCTCTTTACTTGCTAGTGGACCCCAGTAAAAAAACTGAATGCCTGACCATGGGACATTGAGTCACTTTGAAACTGGAATTATCCATCACAAATTGGGAGCTATCTGACCTATGAAGTCTTAAAATGGGATGTGTATAGAGGCAGTCCATTGTCAAATAGAAATGGTATAAATGAGACTGGGCTTGATCAGATAATTTCTTCTAGAAATGAGTAACCTATGCAATCAGGTATTTGGGCTCCAAAGACCCACTGATATCTCCTCTTGCTTCATTCTTGCCTGCTGCCACTAAGTCTCCGACAGGGGCTCCCCTTTCCACACATGCATTCCCTAAGAAGTGGTGTCTTTTAACATCTGCCTATTTGGGTCCCTTGTACTTTCAAATCCCTTCCTTATGGTTTCTTAGGAACCAGAGAGACCTGATCTACCAGATATCAGCCTTGTGTTCTAGGCTAAGCCCCCTGCTCATATCTCATTTCCATACCATCTGTGTATGTCTTTGCCATTAACCTAAAATATAAAACTGTCAGTTATTTTTTACCAGCAAGAATAGGTTAACTTGGGAATAGCAGAGAATTGCAAATCAGGGCTAACAAGCTTCAACAGAAGAATAGGAGAGTCCAGAGAAGAAAGGAGAGGAAGGTTCTTTTATAGAGGAAAGTGGGAATTAACAGGGAGTTCCAACTAGAATGGCTTTTCATTGGTTGTGATAGTCTCTTATTGGGTGGGCTATTGCCAGGGGAGGAGGAAAACCTTTCGTCTTGCTGTGACAACAAAGCTAAGGTACTATCCACTTTCTGGGAACATTTCCTGTTGGGTCAGCAATTGATAACAAGTAGTGTGGTAGGAGCACTCCCCCTGGTGGCCTCCCAACTCCATTTCAGTGAGGTTTCCCTTTATTAATTTTCACATTGCTTCTATGTGGATGCCAACACTACTAATCCAAATCTGCTGGATATGAGTGTTTTATTTCTCTGCTCACAGATTGTTTGAAATTTGTAGCATTCTCTATTTCCTCATTAGGCTGTGGCTATGGGTTATAGATTGATTTATTTGCTTTCCTTGTTGAGCTGTATTTTTTTTGTTTTGTTTTGTTTTTAGGAAAAAGATCTTATAACGCCTGATGGGATGAACTCTATTCTTCCCATTCTTACATGTGAGTAAATGAAGTTTCAGAGAAATGAGACGACGTACCTAAAGTCTTTCAGTCAGCAAGTGGTGGAGGTGAGTTTCAAATCTGTCTGATGAACCTAAGGTCTGTGAGTATGACACTATACAACTGTGAACTTCCAATCAATAATACATTGGCTCCTCTGAATGACATTCTGGATCATCTATGGTTCAGGGTCAGGATGAGGGAAAATGGGTTGACCCATATTCTGTTGGTGCAAGTATAACCCAAACATTATGAAGGGAGAATTGGCAACATTTATGCACAGATTAAATTGTGTGTATTTTCATTTCTTCTCACATTGGCTTTCCCAAGGAATAAAGAAATGCTCAAGGATTTAGTTATAAGAATGTAACTAATAATAGTGAAATGATTGCTTACAATAGGGAAAAACTGGAACAACCAAGATGTCAATAACTGGTGATTAATTGGCAGACCAATCCCTTAATCAATGAAGTTGTAGAAAATATTTAAGACTATGGGAAAATATTCATTATAAATGTTAAATTTTAAAATAGTCACAGGATTTTCCACTATAATTTTTCTACTTTTATTGTGATAAAATACACATAAATCTAACCATTTTTCTTTTTTTTTTAATTTTCTTTTTTATTTTTTTAAAATTTACATCCAAATTAGCATATAGGGCAACAATGATTTCAGGAGTAGATTCCTTAGTGCCCCTTACCCATTTAGCCCATCCCCCTCCCACAACCCATCCAGTAACCCTCTGTTCGTTCTCCATATTTAAGAGTCTGTTATGTTTGTCCCCCTCACTGTTTTTACATTATTTTTACTTCCCTTCCCTTGTGTTCATCTGTTCTGTGTCTTAACGTCCTCATATGAGTGAAGTCATATGATACTTGTCTTTCTCTGACTAATTTCACTTAGCATATACCCTCCAGTTCCATCTATGTAGTTGCAAACGGCAAGATTTCATTCTTTTTGATTGGCGAGTAATACTCCATCGTATACATATACCACATCTTCTTTATCCATTCATCAGTTGATGGACATTTTGGCTCTTTCCATACTTTGGCTATTGTTGATAGCGCTGCTATAAACATTGGGGTGCATGCGCCCCTTCGAAACAGGACACCTGTATCCCTTGGATAAATACCTAGTAGTGCTATTGCTGGGTTGTAGGGTAGTTATATTTTTAACTTTTTGGGGAACCTCCATACTATTTTCCAGAGTGGCTGCACCAGCTTGCATTCCCACCAACAATGCAAAAGAGATCCTCTTTCTCTGCATCCTCGCCAACATCTGTTATTGCCTGAGTTGTTAATGTTAGCCATTCTGACAGGTGTGAGGTGGTATCTCATTGTGGTTTTGATTTGTATTTCCCTGGTGAGGAGTGAAGTTGAGCATTTTTTCATGTGTCGGTTGGCCATCTGGATGTCTTCTTGGAGAAGTGTCTATTCATGTCTTTTGCCCATTTTTTTCACTGGATTATTTGTTTTTTGGGTGTTGAGTTTGAGAATTTCTTTAAAGATTTTGAATACTAACCCTTTATCTGATATGTCATTTGCAAATATTTTTTCCCATTCCGTTGGTTGCCTTTTAGTTTTGCTGCTTGTTTCCTTTGCTGTGCAGAAGTTTTTTATTTTGATGAGGTCTCAGTAGTTCATTTTTGCTTTTGTTTCCCTTGCCTCTGGAGACGTGTTGAGTAAGATGTTGCTGCGGCCAAGATCAAAGAGGTTTTTGCCTGCTTTCTCCTCGAGGATTTTGGTGGATTCCTGTCTTACATTTAGGTCTTTCATCCATTTTGAATTTATTTTTGTGTATGCTGTAAGAAAAGTGGTCCAGGTTCATTTTTCTGCATGTTGCCGCCCAGTTTTCCCAGCACCACTTGCTGAAGAGGCTGTCTTTATTCCATTGGATATTCTTTCCTGCTTTGTCAAAGATTAGTTGGCCATACATTTGTGGGTCCATTTCTGGGTTCTCTGTTCTGTTCCATTGATCTGAGTGTCTGTTTTTGTGCCAGTACCATACTGTCTTGATGATTACAGCTTTGTGATACAGCTTGAAGTCTGGGATTGTGATGCCTACTGCTTTGGTTTTCTTTTTCAAGATTGCTTTGGCTATTCGGGGTCTTTTCTGGTTCTATACAAATTTTAGGATCGTTTGTTCCAGCCCTGTGAAGAATGCTGGTGTTATTTTGAAAGGTATTGCATTGAATATGTAGATTGCTTTGGTTAGTATTGACATTTTAACAATATTTGTTCTTCCTATCCAGAAGCATGGAATCTTTTTCCATTTTTTTGTGTCTTCTTCAATTTCTTTCATAAGCTTTCTATAGTTTTCAGTGTAGAAAAAATTAAAGAAAAATATTTTTAATAGAAATTGAAAATAAAAATAAATTTTTTTCCCTTTCTGTATTCAAGAAAAAGAAATGAAACGACAAAGGGGGAAAAAAAGTGAATAGATGGACCTGCGAGCAGACTGAAATACGATTGAAATTACTTCGTTTTCCCCTAGAAGTCAAACAATGAAGCGCTTTATTGTCTGTAAGCTAAACAGGTGGAGAGATTTGTGTTCCTGAAGAGCGAGGTTGGCCTAGTGGGTGGGGCTTAGCGTAATGGCTCGGTTCTCCACTAGATGGCGCTGCTCAGCTTACTGGTGTGAATTGTTGTGGCGCCTGTAGGTGTGTACACGCATGCGTGGGAGCGGTGAAAATGGCGTCACCCAGCTACCCAGTCTCTAGTGTTGTAACTCTGTTCTGCCGGACCGCCAATTGCACACCGGTCCTTTGTCTCCAGCTTCCATCCACTCCCCGCTTTTACACAGTCCTGACCAAGTCCCAGGCAGCACCTCTCTCCTGAGTTTTCTCTCAGATGTGGCCGTGTTTCCCGACCCCTTACTTCTGAAGGGCTGCGGCTTTGACCCATCCTGCCCCTCTGCGAAAGGGTCTCACCGAGCAGTGGCCGGGTGCCGGCGGCACCCAGGAACGTTGGCGGGACCGTGCTGCTGCGGAAGCCCAGAGACCACGGCCGGGTGCCAGCCCGCCCCAGAAAGAGTTCACGCGATCGTGTAGCAGCAGCGCTTCAGGGATTATGGAAAATCACAACACGCGTCTGGCACCAGGCTTCACCCCCAGCGACCTTGTTCCAGCACCAGCGAATGTGGTTGTTCTCCCGGGTCCACTGGGGCACACAGCCTCTACCAGATGTCCTCCAGAGAGGGAAACCGCCTCTCCCCTGTGGCCCGAAGACCCCCGGACTTCGCTCTGCTCCTGGGGATTCACCCTTCTCACCAGAGCACCGCCAGGTATCGAGCTGCAGAGTTTCAGACTCTGTGCCCGCGCTCCCCCCGTTTATAGTCTTAATGGAATTTAAACCCTCTCCTTTCTCTTTTCTTCCTTTTTAGTTCAGTCCCTGCAGCTGTTTCCACTTTTCCACTTTCTCTCCAGCTGCTTTTGGGGGGGGGGTGCTTTCCCACATTCTCCCCCTCCCATCTCCGTCCTCTCTCCACAAGCAAAAAGCAGCTCCCTGCCCTCAGCGGCTTCTCTCTCCCCCAGTTCATCTCTCTGCACCACATACCTGCTGAGTTCTGTGGTTCAGGTTGTGCAGATTGTTGTGTTAATCCTCAATTCAGTTTTCTAGGTGTGCAGAATGGTTTAGTGTTGATCTGGTTGTATTTCATGGATGCGAGACACACAAAAAACCTTCCATGGTGTTCCCAGGTTTTTTATATATGGCTTTAATTATGTTGAGGTGGTGTTCTATTCCTAGTTTGTTTTTATTATGAAAGGCTGTTGAGATTTGTTGAGTGATTTTTCTGCATCAATTGAAATGATCATGTGTTTTTTTCCCTTCCATTCTTTTAATGTGGTATATTATGTCGATCATTTTTCATATATTAAAGTATTCTTGCATTTCAGGAATAAATTTAACTTGATTGTGAGTGATGTATAATCCTTTTAGTACACTGCTTAATTCAGTCTGATATTATTTTGTTGAGGTCCAGAACTTCTCTTTGGTGGAGGTTTTTGCTGAGATTTTTGATTCAGTTTTTCAAATTAGTTCTAGTTAAGGGACCTGGGTGGCTCAGTCGGTTGAGCATCTGACTTCGGCTCAGGTCATGATCTTGAGGTTCGTGAATTTCAGCCCTGTGTTGGGCTCCGTGCTGAAGGCTCAGAGCCTGGAGCCTGCTTTGGATTCTGTGTCTTCCTCTCTCTCTGCGCCTCCCTCACTCGTGCTCAGTCTCTCTCTCTCAAGAGAAACTGGGGACTTGACCATCTGGCATACATGGCTCTAGACTCACTTCCTTTTAAATCCTGTACCTGGCACTTACTAGCTGTGTGGGCTTGGGCAAGTTGCTTAACTCTTCTGTGCCTCAGTTTCTGTATCTGTAAAATAAGAATAATAGTAGTACTAAACTCATAGTGTCATTGAAAGTATGTATTAATTAATACATGTTACATATCTGACACATAGTAAATTTGCTCTTAAACTGAATGATTCTCAACACTTCATTGGGCAAGTGTTTCATTTGTTTATTTAACAAACAAACATAGACTCTATGCCAGACTTTGGCTCTAAGTGCTTAACACATAATCACTCCTGGAGCCTTCACAACAACCTTATTGGTTGGAAAGTGCTATTATTATCCCCATTAGCAAATGAGGAAATTAGGGTGCAGAGAAGATTAGTGACTTGCCCAAGTAAGTGGAAGCTAGGATTTGGATCTGAATAGGAATTCAGTCATAATGTTCTAAATGTACCCAACTTATGGCTTGGGGCAGAACTCCCAGATCTGTCACAGCCAGAACGATAATTACATTCTGAGTGTTTGAAATCTACTCTGCTCATCGTTGCCCTGTGCAGGGGCTCTGGCATTCCCAGAGACCAGGAGGAAGAGCCACCAGTCAAATAGCTACCAGCTTCCAACTCGAACATCTTCAGAGGTAGGTAGAGGTCAGAGTCTTGGGGCTAGAATTGGGAACTTGCAAACACTTTTGTTTGTGGTTTGGTTGGATGAGTTCCCTGTCTAAATCATGCCTCCAGATCACGCCAACCCTATGCCTATATGGAAGAAATTATTGTCCTTTTTGTTCAAATGGAGAAACTAAGAGAGAGAAGGATGACGTGGATAGACACTGTGTCCCTTCATGCATGATACCCTGACAAGGATACTATGTATCGATCATGTAATATTCCCACTGAGCATGTATAACCTGAGTCTAATCATAAGAAATTTCAGACAAAGCCCAAAATGAGGAATGTTCAACTAAAAGAAAAGTTTGGCTCTGTTATTCAAAAATTTCAGTGTTGTATAAGACAAAGGACATTACTGGGTGAACTTGTAAAATGGAATATTGATAGTAGCTTAGATAAGTGTATAAAAGTATATTTTGTCAATGTTAAATTTAATGAAATTGATAATTGTACTATGATCACTCACCAGAACTAATTCCAAATAGGTCAAATAGTTAAAAAAAAAAAAGACCACAATAAACTCAATGAGATCAATGTTTACTCTTCTGGAGAAGAAAAGAGAGTCTGAGCTTAATAATCACAATAGCGGCCATTTATTTTGTGCATTCCATGTGCCAGACCCTATGCGTGGTACTTTCTATACTCAACATTTGCAATGTGGATTATAATATCACCTCCATGTTACAGATAGGGAAACTGAGGCTCTGAGAAGTTAGGTGGTAGGCCAATTTCAAAATTTCAATTAAGCTCAATGCGTTGGGGTCAGGTTTCAAGCCCAGGTCTCTCTGATTCCAATGCGCATGTTTTGTTCTCTGTCTTATATGATATTGACAGTCTTCAGTGTGGTAACAAGTGGGAGGGAATTTCCCTTTTATGGTGAGACAAGATGAGCATCCTATTTGCAGAATAAACCAATTTTAATGGAGAAGAAAACTGGCAACAACTATGTGGGGTTCGTAATAGGCAGTACCCTTTACTCAGGACTTCTGGAGCTGGACATTTGTGCTCTGAAGCTAATACTGGATTTAACTGAATTTCAGTTGCAATATTCCTACTGACACTTTTTCCTAATGCAGAGAAATTTTCAGATATTACAAATTTTCAGATACCTTATGATCAATGGGGAAGTATGAATGCTATATGTAACTAGAATATTGGGAAAATATTCACAGAGAGTGTTATTGATAGTATGGTGAAAAGCTTGTCCTTTGTCTCATTTAAATTTATTTATAAAAGCTACTTTTTTTCCCTACCTCCCTGTGAGACCTTGGGTGTAGAACTTGACTTTTCTAGACTTTAGAATATATAAAAAGAGTCTGAGCCCATGCAATAGTCAAAATACTAAAATTGAAATTGTGGCTTCCCCCACACCAAGAAACCTGCAACTGGGGAAGAGAGTGGACGGTTTCCTCTTCTCCTGCAGCTGGCTAAGTGCCATTTTGGAGGTGGGAGGAGGGAGAGGAGGAGAGGGGGTCAGGATGGTTCTTTCTGGCAGGGAGGATTGTACCTTTGTGCTCTGTGCTTTCCGGGCTTAGTATTGCTTAAAGTTTACTCCATTGTGGGTGGTTTCAAGGGTTCTTTGAGTTTTCCCCCCACCCCAACTGATGCAAGTTTCTCACCTGTGGTTCTCTTGATATGGCGGAATCTACCTCCTTTCTGATACCTTTCCCAGGCCCTAGGCATCTGGCTACTCACTTTCTACTTCTTTATGCTGAGGTCCCCTGGCCTTCCCAGGCAGCCCGCCTGACATGAAGCTAGTGCAAACCTACACTGGCTTTCTTCCATATGTTGCCTTATCAAATGCCATAGCACAAGCTGTAGTCTCTTGCTTGTGGCCATAGGTCATTTCAGCCAGTGTCCTACCCTTTGTTTCTCTGTTGTGACTCAGACACCTGCTACTATGTCTCCATAAAACCTTGGGGGTGCATAAAAAGCTCTATGGGAGGTATTCTCAAAGCCTTTCTGGTGACTTGGAATTAAAAGAGCACAGCAGTTGGGGCACCTGGGTGACTCCCTCAGTTAAGTGTCTGACTCTTGATTTCAGATCAGGTCATGATCTCACGGTTCTTGATTTTGAGCCCTGCATTGGGCTCTGTGCTGACAGTGCGAAGCCTGCTTAAGATTCTCTCTCCTTCCCTTTCTCTCTCTGCCCCCTCATCTCTCTCTCTCTTTCTCTCAAGGTAAATCAACTTTAAAAAAGAAAATAAAAGAGCACAGCATTCTTTAAAAATGAGAGAGAAAAATGGCCCAAGAGTGGTTGGTGACTCTTAAAACTCTGACTTTTTTAAAGGTAGAAAATGACTAGGAATTTGACATATTTTTTTGCAGGTGATTTTTGAGCACATCTTCTTGAAAGTACAAGTTGACTGGTCTCATATGCTCACTTTAGGGTCTCTCTGAAGGTCTTGGCCAAAACTTTAATTTTAATACCAAGATATATAAATAAATAATATATACATATATATCATATATATCATATATCATATATATATAAATAAAAAGTCAAGCCAGATAGCCTGATTTCAGCTTTATGTGCACATATAAAGGAATAACATACACCAATATAGTGGGGTTACTAGAAATATTTCATTGTCTTCTTTGTATTTTTTTATGTTTTAAGAATTTTGTAAGCTGGATCTAAATTATCTTCTAATCAGGGGAAGGCAGCACATTTTTAAAAACACATTTTCAAAATAATTTTTTTTTTTTTTTTGCAAAAGGAAGGCATGAAATGTGAGATGGAGAGAAACCTTTTAGCAAAGCCAATGTTCAGTGTGCCTTTTGCCGAGTGGGTAGAGGCAAGGAGGAATGAGTAGACAAAGAATAAAGAAATTCTAGGAGCACGTCTTCTTGCTTCACAACTCTGTTTATACTTCTTGGTCTCCAGCAGCAACTGGAAAGGGGAAAAACATCCTGACAGTATATATTCAGACACATACGGTCAGCCTCATGAAGCTCTGGACGCCTCAACTCATGACATTCCTCTGTATGGTGCTACCGTCTGTGCTGGGAGTGATAAAAGAAAAACACAACTGTAGGTGACTAGGCCGGGCTGGGGAGTCAAAGGGGCGGGGGGTACTCTGCTTGTTCCTGGATAAGTGAAGGGGTATTGTGTCTGGCACATCTGACTCAGGACTCAGGACCTTCCCTGGAACACCTAGTGGAGATTCAGAGACTTTCTTACGCACAGAGTCCAAGAAGTGTCCAAGTTGAGGTCCTTTGATGCTTCCTCTCCAACCTTGAAAGTGGCAATGGGTACCTGTCACCTTTTATGTACATTCCATATGTTATAAGGATATAATATTTTCCCATGTCAGGCTACCATAACTTTTTGTACTTCCAGAAGCTCTGTGTCTTAGCTTGTGTGTACTTTAATGAGTCCCATATGGGGATTTCTTAATATATACACTTAGTTTCAGTGGCAGGATCTTTTTGAATATGAAAAGATAGAGAAGAGACATGAGATGGGGCCCTAGTGGGGCAAAGTTGGGGGCCATGTGATGAGAAAATGGAATCAGTCGAGGGTACCAAGAAAATTGAGTGAGAGAGAGAATTTGGTGAGAAGCTGTTCTTAAAGGTGGAGTCAGCAAGGAAGAGAAGAAAAAGAGAAAGAATCTGTTCCTTACTCTCCCTGGTCTGGCTTCCCACACTAGGAATTAAGTATGGTAATAAGGCTAGAGGCTACCTTGGGCCCCTCCTATTACAGAAATGTAGATTTTATAGGATGACACATGAACATGGGGAGTATGAGGAGTCCTGTCTCCAGGATGCTTGATGAGGGCCCAGAGGTCTGTGGGAGCAGAGAAGGCAGAGATCTGTGAAGACACAATGAGGAAGCTCAGCAGGGGGATTTTCTCATAAGGCAGATGGATAGTCAGGTGGGGCTTGGTGGGGCTTTGATTCTAGGAGGGGCCGTTAAGCTCATGAAGGACTTCTCTTCCCACCTTGGCTATGTAGCCCCTGTGAGCCTCTTCCCATCTCATCTCAATTACAGGGGCTGAAATGTTACTTGAGGAGTGCTGGGGACAGCCAAATGTCCTTGAATGCACCAAGAAGTGTTCTGGAACCTTTAAATGTATAAACAAAAATCACACATGCTGCTGGACCTATTGTGGAAACATCTGCTGGAAAAATAAAGTGAGTTGGGAGGTGTGTTTGGGCATGGATCTTCACTGATTCTCAGATGCTGTCATTCATAAACAGAAGGCCGAAGCACCCTAAATCCTAGGCACAAAAATAGTGGAAGACAATGTACCTTAAACCTGGACAGCAGTTCACTGGCAAGTAAACCAAGATACCAGGCTGGGGCATATTGTTCATTATATAATCAATGCCTATGTTGTTCTCATTATATTGCTCAATGGTTTGCTCTTTTCCTGATTTTTGTCCAAATTTCTAACCATTGCCTCTAGAGTCAGACCTTTCTTTGAGCCCTTTTGGCTCAGCCAGGCCCCAAATCTCTATGTTTCTCTGTTCAATGAACCAAACCCACCTCCCCACCTCAGAAGTGGACTTTTTCTTGTTACAAAAAGTACTCCTGTCCCAGGGTCTGCCATAGATGGGTAATATTAAGCTTGGGAATGAATGCTTGTTCCTCAGAGTTCCCTAACCTCTGAGTATATAACCTTTCTGTCTTACAGGAAATCTTTGAAAGACGTCTAAAACCCTAATCTCCCAGCTGGACACCAGTCTGTTCTCACTGAGGGCTGGGCAGGAGCAAATCCTTGACAAATAAACTCATTTATCAACAGTGGCTTTTAGCTTTTTCAACTCCATTTCACTACTTTTTTTTTTAACTTTATTTTTTATTTTTAAAAATTTACATCCAAATTAGTTAGCATATAGTGAAGCAATGATTTCAGGAGTAGATTCCTTAATGCCCCTTACCCATTTAGCCCACCGCCCCAATAGATCTCAATGCCTGGCCTCCCTGGGCCCTCTCCATTGTCTGCAGCCAGGAACCTGTATCCCTTGTAAGTCATGGCTTGGGTGAAGCTACCCCCCTTAGAATCTACACTCTGAGAACTCAGCAAAGTCTGAGACATCCCGCAGACCCTCTCTCTCCCCAGGATTTGCAGGGTCCAGAGAAGAAGATGACCTGTCACTTGTCCCCCTCTCTCCTGTGCCTGTCACGGTATCCAGGACCCCTGCCCCTTCCCAGAAAATACCACTTGCGCTATTTCCCTTCCGCTGCCACCATCCTGGTCCCTCTGATGAGAACTTCGACTTGACACCCCAAAACTTACTTTCCCAGGGCCCTTTCTTTCTGTACCCATTCCCATCAATATTACTGGATGTTTACAGGTCACAGAAGTACAGAAATCCAAGAATAGTTGTTTGGTTTCCCCAAGTGATTCTCAGCCCTGATGTACCTTTCACTACTGAGTGTACTGTTTAGTGTCTGGGTACTTGGGATGGAGAGTCAAAAGACATAGTTTCCCCCTCCACTCCCATCAGTGTTCCTGGTGCTGCGTAAAGGGGCCAGAGGGCTATCGTTTGGGAAGACCCAGAATCTTCATAGTGCTGTGGTCAGAGTGATGAGGGACCATAAGGCAGGCTGAGGGCCAAGCACAAGCTAGCATCACCCCCCACCCCCAGGTGGGATATGAGATATTCCTCAGACACTCCTAACTGCACAAGTACAAAGGAAAGGACAGAAAACAAATGACTAACTGATAGAGATCACAGTCATACAGGACATGGGTCTCCATCAGTTTACAAATATCTTAGTAAATTAAAATTTAAATAAATTTTAAAAATTTAGCAAATTTATCAATAGCCTAGTCTCTAGAAACCTATAGACTCAGTTTCCTGGAGTCCCTAATATCACCCTTCCCTCCATAGTGATGTGGGGAAGGATTAAAGGCAAGAAGGAAATGGCAGGTAAAATTAAATTTCTTTATAACCTGCAGCCCATCGACAAGTACTTGAGGCAAATATAGAGTAGTACATTTCTCCAGGAACATTTGTCCTAGAGGGCCCTACCGCCTTAATGCTTTGCTAGAGGGAAAAACAACCTTAGCTTGACAATAGCTAGGCTTCCAGTAATCTGTGAGTCTTTAGCTTATGAAAGTCTCTTTGGAAACTTCCCTTTTGACTTTACCTCCCCCAAGTCCATGGTTCTACACAACCCCAGTGAAGCTCTTCCTGCCCACTGGTCCTGTTCCCGTGCTTTAATAAAATCACCTTTTTGCACCAAAGACATCTTCAAGAATTCTTTCTTGGCTGTCGGCTGCAGACCCCACGAACCCCACCATCACCCCAAAACCTCATCAAGAGCAGAATGTGCTGAAAGGGTCCAATTCCCAGGTCTCCCTCAGAAGGGACACAGCCCCTCCTGGCTCCCTTCCCTCCCCACCCCCTTAGTCCATCACCTATTCTGCATCCTGTTCAGTTTACGGTGCCCTCCCTGGGCCTGTAGCAGCAGCACAGAGAGGAGAAGGATGGGCAGCAGAGCCTGGGTTGGCATGACTCTGGCCAGAGAGGAGAGTTCTCAGTCTGCCACAGGCTTCTCTGGAGAGCTGGGTGGTTATCCTGGGCCCTTCCTGCTTCCACTGGCCAAGCAAGGGGCCTTTTCCCCCATCCCCTATGCCTGTACCTGACCATGGCCTGTTCTCTGGGACTTGGGCTTCTGCAGACAAGTCCTCCTCTCACGTGGCTAAACCCCTCCCTTGCAAACAATTATTTTCTACTTTAATTATAGTGCCTTAGAGCTCAGAGTTATCCAAAGCACAAAGACTCAGGGGCTCAGGGCTGGGCTTTGTTTTGACCCTTAGGGATAAGAAGGACTTGGAACTGGAACTGGACTGAGTGAGGGTGGTTATTCCTTCATGACAAAAGAGGTAGAGAAGAACAAAAGGTTAGGGACCCTGAAAGGAAGGATCAGGGAAGGAAAGCATTTTCCTCTTGGATATCCAGGATATTACAGGGGAGGAAAGCAATTTTTCCTCTACCCTTCTGGGTTCTTGTTTGAAACCACCCCTGCAGTAAAAGATTAGCAGGAGAAAAACAAACTGAATTTTCCTAACATGTATACCTCCAATATACATGGGAGAGACCAGGAAAGCTGAGTAACTTCCCCAAGTGGCCCAAATGATCTCCTCAAAACCTGCTTCAGCTGAAGACAAAAGATGTGGAAAGGAAGGGGAAGACCAGTTATGGGAAGTCACCAGGAAAGGCACTAAGAACAAAGGTATGGTTGTTATGCAGATTTCTGCTACAGGCTCCATTGATAAAGAGTTTCTAGGGTTTGAAAGTCACCCTTCTTTTCCACTTAACAGAGAGGAAGACACGTTTACAAATGGAGACTTTCCTCATACGTGTAAATGTTTCTTATGAGGGGGAGCAAACTTTGCCAACCCAGGATCTGCCTCTATGGCATATTGATTATTTTACGCTGGTTATTTTTAAGAACTAGCAGACACAGGTGAAACTCTGAAAACTGAATAGAAGTTACCATTTTGTAAGAGATTGTTTAATGTAATCCCGGGCCATTGAGAGATGGAAGGGAGAGAAGATGTGTTGCTTCAATTTGGAGTTTTGACTTTCTTATTTCCAGACACCTTCTATTTCCCTCCCTTTGAACATCTGAAGGAATTTTGTTCATTTCATCTGGAGTATTCCAAAAAAGGAAATAACTTTAAGGGAGACAGTTCCTTGACAGTCCGAATATCAGAACTGTATACTTTTTGTCTCCTCCTTCTTTTTCTACTTGAGTGCCCATGTAGTAGGAGAGTAGAGCCAAAGAATGCATGCCCAGCTGTAGATAGTACGTCCCAGTCATCCTGTAAGTAGTTGCTTTTCCTCTGAGGGGGCTCCAGAATTCCTCAGCCTCTGCACCAGCTTGTCTGGTCTCCAGGGCCATACACAGCAGCACCGGGGACTTCACTTCACCATCATGGAGGCACTTCAATTCCTCCCGGATTAGGAGCCCATTTCCTAGATCCCTCCTCTCCCTTTTTCTTGAGGACCTCGTTTTGGTAACATACACTGCACAGGAGCTTCCTGAGAGAGCATGTGAGAAAGAAGTAAAATAGAGACTTTTAAGCCTCCATTCTACATTACCATATACTTCGGTTGGTATTTCAGTTCAGATTAGTTTTGAGTACACGATGACTACAACAACAAAGAAAATAGTGGCTTAAATAAGATAGGTCAATATTTGTTCGCATGGAATATTCAGGATTTAGGTGTCCCAAACAAGTGTGGAGACACCACAAAACGATGGAAGATCCAGGCTGCTTTGCCTCTTTGCTCCATTGTCCTTGGCATGAAGTTTCCATTTCCAAGATCACCTCATGACCTACCAGGACTAACCGAGATATGAAATATCACCCGTATTACTCAAAACTGGATGAGGAAAGACTCTGTGGACTTAATAATAAATATGGTTTTGTGGTGCAGCATTTACAATTTTTTTTAACGTTTATTTATCTTTGAGAAAGAGAGAGAGAAACAGAGTGCAAGCAGGGGTGGGGTAGAGAAGGGGGGAGACACAGAATCCGAAGCAGGCTCTAGGCTCTGAGCTGTCAGCACAGAGCCTGACACGGGGCTCAAACCCACAAATCATGAGATCATGACCTGAGCTGAAGTTGGAGGCTTAACTGACGAGCCACCCAAGCACCCCCATGGGGCACCATTTTAAAAAAATATTAATCTAGATACTGTTTTTTCTACTTTGCAATTCCTTATTTTTCCATCAAGGCCTTTGACCATGAAACTAGGACATGAAGCTGAGGTTTGTTTCCCCAGGGAAAAGGGATCACAAAATAAACCAGTGAGGATAGTCATGTTCATGGATCTGAGGTCACAAATAGTTTTGAAAGCCATTACTGGTCATTGAGAGAGAAAAGTTGTTTCTCTATGTTTGTCTTGCGTTTGAAATAACAAAGGCTCAGCTTTGGCTATCACGAGTGTGGAGTCATTCCATAACCTCAGAATTCGGGAAAAAGCTAAATAACGTAAGAATAGATCTTGTCCACTGGGAAGGTATAAGCACTTGGAGAGAAAGGTGGACACCAGAAGACTGGGTTAGGATAGAAACAGAAACGTCCAGATAGGTTGGAAATCCCAACACAAAAACAGGTCCACCAGGTAAACAGGGTATTTGAATATGAATATTTGTTTCCTATGGCTGCTGTAACAAGTCACCACAAATTTAGGAGCTTAAACCACGCAAATTATTACCTTACAGCTCTGTAGGTCGCAAGTCCCACACAGGTCTCTTCTGATTGCAATCAGAGTGTCAGCAGGGCTGCGCTCCTTGTGCATTTCCTCTCTAGATGGAAGGACCCATGTCTGTGTTCATTTATTTATTTAATTTTTTAAAATGTTTATTTATTTTTGAGACAGAGAGAGACAGAGCATGAGTGGGGGAGGGGCAGAGAGAGAGGGAGACACAGAATCCGAGGCAGGCTCCAGGCTCAGAGCCATCAGCACAGAGCCCCACAAGGGGCTCGAACTTGTTAACCGTGAGATCATGACCTGAGCTGAAGTCGGACGCTCAACCGACTGAGCCACCCAGACCCCCTGTGTTCATTTAGATTGTGGGCAGAATTCAGGTCCTTGATGTTATGAGACTGAGGTCTCCATTCCCTTGTCTGCTGTCAGCTGAGGGCTGTTTTCAGCTTCTAGAGGCCACTCACATTCCTTGGCATGGGCTGTGTTCCTCTATCTGCAGAGCCAACAAAGGCCAACTGGGTCCTCATGCTTCAGGTCTCACCTTCTTCTGCAGGCCTCTGACTCACTGCAGTCAGGAAACATGCCTGCTTTCAAGGGCTCATGGTTATACCCGTCCCATCTGCCTCCCATCTCAAGGTCCCTGCTCTTCACCATGCCAGGTCAGGTAGTCCCAGTTTCCAGGGACTAAGACATGAGCATCTTTAGATGGGCCTTTATCCTGTTTACCTCTGCTTGCACTGAAAACCTCACTAAAATAATGAAGAAGAAAAAAAACCCCACCTTAAGAGGTGAGGAAATGGTAAATGAGCATTTTCAAGGAATTAAAAGCTGGAAAGCAATGGCTAACTAGTAAGTATCTTACTTCATTAGAAAACATAAACCGTCCCTCCCCATATGTTCATCTGTTTTGTTTCTTCAATTTCACATATAAGAGAAATCATATGGTATTTGTCCTTCTCTGACTGACATATTTTGGTTAGCATAATACATTCTAGTTTCATCTACATTGTTGCAAGATTTTATTCTTTTTGGTGGCTGAGTAATTATCTATCTATCTATCCATCTATCTATCTATCTATCATCTGTTCCCCACATCTGCTTTATCCATTCATCAGGAGAGCACTGGTTGTGATGAGCACTGGGTGTTTTATATAAGTGATGAATCACTAAAATCTCCTGAAACCAAAACCAAAACCAAAACCAAAACCCAACACCAAAACCAAAAACCAAACCCAGATTCCCTGGGGGATATGTCCAGATTCATAGGAGTTTAGGGCAGGGGCTGGGTGAGGAAGGCAAACCCAGCTGATTTAGCCAAAGAATCACAAAATGTCTGAGAACTGAAGCCATCAAGTGTCTGAAGGTGGGGATGTGGATGTGGTTGAAAAAAAGGTTGTTGGAAAACCAGAACAGTCAGAACTTGCCTTTATACATTGTCTTTATCTTCTGTACGTAAATTAAGCAGTCTTTCACTCTTCTCAAATCTCTTGAAACTCTTCTCGACTCTTTGAAATTCACCTTCTTCACAGAACTACCTCCTTTGTCCACTGCCTTCTTCTTGAGATATTTGAGGCTATCCATCACAATTTGCTGTATCAACCCGGTGCTTGACTCCCCCCGCATAGTGATTGTGCTTAGCAATCTACGTATGTATTTTACTAGCATTAAAAAATATCATGCCATGCTCTGGTGACTCACCACAGCTTTCTAGAGCCTACGAAACTTTCATAATTCATTTTCCTGTGCGCAGAGGAATCATGTGGTCTTTTATGTGTTCACCATCCTCAAGTGCTGAACACTTAGCAACTTTTCTCCTAATACGGTGGGCTTTTCCAGTCCCCCTTGGCTCATGCCAACCTCATTCATAAGGTTTAATTTGTGTAGAAGATGTCTTCACTTAGTAATGTGCGGAAGATGAGTCGATAATGCACAATATGTGTAAATAATGTGAGCGTGGAACAAGCTGAAGTGTGCCGCAGGGACTACATATACTTCCTCTTGCCTGGGTTCACGGAGAACTTAAACATTTTTGCAGGCACAATTCCTTAGAGGATTTGTTTTAAAAATCTGGATAGATATGATGCAGGTAAAGTCAAACTGTGACTAGTAACCTCTCCAATGTGTCCACACTTGGATTGCTTTTTTCCCAACAGTGTGATGGAACATCTCTGTTACACGTCCGGACTTCCACAAAGCTTGTCATATGTGGGTGATGGTCTAAATAAGGGTTCTCCCTGGCTCCTGGACTGTGGCCAAGAGGGGAGAGTGCCAGTTCACAGGCCACTTCAGGGTCTCATGCCAAGACCGAGGTCTCTATGCCTATGACCCAACCTATGGGTGAGACTCCTTCACCTCCCTTCATGTACAGAGCTTGATCCCACAGCTTCCACAGAGGTACTTCTGTCTGTGGGTGGATGCCAAATTGTTGTAGGGGGATGACTCAAGCAGGGGTGTCTTATTCAGCCATCTTGCTGATGCTACTCCCTAAAAATACCTTAATGGAATTGAGGGATAGAAAGTTAGTGTATCTCCAAAAGTTGTAAATTAAGTATGCTTTAAAAATGAAATGTGCTGTTATCATTTAGGAGCTAATTCTTGAGAAACACAGAAAAAGTAGGGGAAATTCAGGCTTAGAAAAAATTGTTCCACTTCAAAGTTTGTGATCAATTTTTAAAAGTCTCTGGTGATCTTTGGGGCGCCTGGGTGGCTCAGTCGGTTGGGTGTTCGACTTTGGCTCAGGTCATGATCTCACAGCTTGTTCGTTTGGGCCCTGCCTTGGGCTCTGTGCTGACAGCTCTGAGCCTGGAGCCTGCTTCAGATTCTGTGTCTTCCTCTCTCTCTCTGCCCCTCCCCATCTCTCACTGTCTCTCAAAAATAAGCATTAAAAAAAATTGTTTTTAAAAGTCACTAATGATTTTTAAATTTTACTTTCCTTACATTTGATATTCTTTTTTAAAAATTTTTTTTTAATGTTTATTTATTTTTGAGACAGAGAGAGACAGAGCATGAACGGAGAGGGGCAGAGAGAGAGGGAGACACAGAATCGGAAGCAGGCTCCAGGCTCTGAGCCATCAGCCCAGAGCCCGACGCGGGGCTCGAGCTCACGGACCGCGAGATCGTGACCCGGGCTGAAGTCGGACGCTTAACCGACTGAGCCACCCAGGCGCCCCACATTTGATATTCTTTAATGGCTCTTAAAATACAGCAAAATACTTTTACAATAAATACCTATTTTTTTTAATTGACACATCAATTCTAAAGTTACCTTTCATGAAAGGCAAATGACCCTATTATCTGACTAGCTAATGGATAGCTTATCTTATCTTATTATTTTTGTTGTACTTTTCTGTGTTTTTCAAATTTCTAAAATAAGAAATGGTAAACTTTTGAAGAATTCATTTCTGCAATGAGAGGAGGAGAAAGCATAAGGAGAAGGCAAGTAGCTCAGGAGACACCCGTGCCCAGCCAAGGAGTGGTGCGTGGAGGAGAGGAGGCAGAACCAGAGGGGGCAGTGAGAGACCAGTCACGTGTTTTCCACACCCCAAAGCCCTTCGCTACCCCCAGCAGGACCTGGTGAAATCCTGGGTCTCCTGCCAGGCTCACACTCAGACATCCCGAGTTCACATCATGAAGGGGTTGTTTCTCCAGCTGCTGACACTCTACGGCCTGGTGATCTCGCCAGTGGCAGGAAGTCTTAAAGACAAAACTAAGACTACAACTAAGCCTCCAAAAGACAGTAGGTATTCTGGTTGAGCTTCAAAATGAAGAAGGGGTTGAAAGCAGAAGAAATAGGGACTGACTGACATATATGAAGGCATTAGTTCCTTTTATAAGCCAGGATACTAAGGAAAGTTGAATGTGCACTTCTTAAGTTTGAGGGTCTCCAGATGTTTCATGTAATGATGTTTTTATGTGTGTCGTGGGGACTGTGGTGGCTACATGGCATTTTTAAAAAAAGGAGCTTAGCAGTGGAAACCTCCACAGGGTTCAAAACCCACGTGGAAGGTGCTTAGACTGAGTCACCAGGAGTTTGTGTCCTCCAGTTAGGAGTTCCAAGGGTGACTACCACATTGGGAAAAGGGTACTAACTATTTCTTGAAATATGCCCTTTGCTTAGGGAATTGAGTATTTTAGAACATTGGGCGTGGGGTGCAGAAATAAAACACATGCTTATTGAAGAGAAATTTGGAATTCTTGGGGTAAAGAATTCAAATCAGCAATAAAGTGGAAAATTGTATATCCATAACTGATGGCAAAGGTTTCTGGGGAACAGCTAGGTTTGGAGGGCTGTCTCACCCAGACACAAAAAGTACAAGACAGTTCTTTTTTTCTCTGTAATCCATTCTCCCAACCCTGTAAAATGAGAGCAGGTGGCAAGAGGATCTCTTGAGTCTCTTTGTTCTGAGAATTGGGTTTCAGGACTCTGTTCCTGTGATGTTAAGTTCCATGGAGGTGACTTCATGGTTGCTGGATTCGTTAGGGGATAGGAGCTGGATTTTGACTCGAGGAATGGAAAAGGCCACCAGATGCCTGGACAGGGAGAAGAGAAACCAATGGAATGGGTCCTGGGGCCTTAAAGGGGCTGATAGTAATGGGAAAATGTCTTCTTCTTGGAGTCATTGCTCATGTGTTCCTTCTCAGTTATGGTAAAGGCAAATCTGAGAAAATGCCACTTGGATTCCTAATGCCTACAAATGCTGAAGAAAATGCCAGCTTAACTCAAATTGTGATATAGGCTATGAATGCTGCATTTCTATCTGTGGAAATACCTGCATGAAAAACCCAGAACCTGGTAGGATCTTAAAAGCACCACTCTTTTGCCATTCAGTTTTCAAAGACTATGGACCCCCTAATTGTGAGGGGACAGACAGAAGGAGACTATGCCTCCCTAGTCCCAGTGCCCAAACCAACATTGAGACCCCCATTTCTTCATCCCAGCCCAAACCCCCATTCTCCACTTGCAGGCCTACCTGATTTATCCAAACTTCAGGAGGTCTGTCATTTATGTGTCTTTGCTCACTGGACTTAAAACATCGGAGAAAAGCCTTGTGTGGGCATCTTCTAAGCCACAGGAAATATTCCTGCCTCCTGGGTTTGGGAGGGTGTTGCACTTAGAGAAATGTATTTCACTACACCATGTGGCCACTGACTACCTACCCCTTCTCTCTTCCAGAGACTGGCACTGAGAACTATATACCCAGCCCTAGGGAAGTGCTTACATGACATCCCATAACCACCACT
Organism: Panthera leo; assembly: GCF_018350215.1. Lineage (NCBI taxonomy): Eukaryota > Metazoa > Chordata > Mammalia > Carnivora > Felidae > Panthera > Panthera leo. The sequence goes on from NC_056681.1 coordinate 15,221,872, forward strand.
AAGAGCTGTGGGACAGACACCAGAGGGGCATCAGAATAATACTAGCTGAAGTCCAGTGGGACCATTGTCTTGTCCCAGCTGGAAAATGAGAGGAGAAAAGAGAAGGGGTCCCAGGACAATGTCTTTCCTACTTGACAACCCTCTTCCCTGAACCATTGTATCCTCAATTCCTTGACAAATAAACTGTGGCAGTAACCCAGAACCTCTGTCTCTTCTATAATCCCAGGACCATTCGCTGCCCTCACATTTTCCCTAAGCCCCAAACCCCTGCCTCCCAGTGGATTTCCCTGCCTTCTCAACATCCAGAAGCTTATTCTCCTTAGCCAAGAGTCTTGGACTCTCTTGGTTCATTGACCAACATCCCTGAAGAAGGCTGCTATGTGTGGGAGATTCTTATGGCTACAGGAAACATCATCCCTCTGGGTTCCCCATACCTTGGTGCAGCCTTTCTTTCCTTTTTTGTTTTTTTTTTTAATGTTTATTTATTTTTGAGAGAGACAGAGACAGAATGCGAGTGGGTTAGGGGCAGAGAGAGAGGGAAACACAGAATATGAAGCAGGCTCCAGGCTCCGAGCAGTCAGCACCAGAGCCCGATGTGGGGTTCGAACTCATGAGCTGTGAGATCATGACCTGGGCTGAAGTCAGACGCTCAACTGACTGAGCCACCTAGGGCCCCATTTCTTTCCTTATTTCAGGCCTGTGATTCTAGCAGGTTCCCACAAGTGGCCTCCCTTTTAACAATCTTCCTAAAAAGTGGCAGCACCCATGGTCTACAATTGGAAAGAAATGCCTTTGGCCTCTCCAAACTGTCCTCTCAGATGATGCCTCATTTATTACCATTATTTACACAGTCACTTGGAATCTGGAAAATTTTTTTCAAATGTAAATACTCCTAGAAAGAATAGGCAACCTTTAGAGGTTATAGAGAGCTTACAATGTGTTCAGGTTTGTGGCAAGGGCTACTCCTCATGAGTGCAGATGTGACCAACTCTCTATTGGCATATAGCCCAATGAAGGGTTAAGTCTTATGATCCAAACAAGCAGAAACCAGGTGGGGTATGCAAGAAGGGATGAGTGGGGCATATAGTCAGTGCCTTAAGGTATAATAAATCCAGAGGAGTTTTTACATGTCTGGGTCATGATATCAGGTTTCCTGGAAGAAGAGATGCTTGGTCCTACCTTGAGGGATAGAGAGGAGTTGGGGTAACTCAGAAGGAAAGTTAGTTTTCCTCCATGACAGGGTTAAATATGGACTTGGGGGGAAAGGAAGGGAACTTGAGGGAAATGAAAGGTTGAAACCCTATCCTCCTCCTGCTCCCAAAACCAACAGGTGAAGTTGCAGACAAGGTTGGATTATGGATTTGGTATTAAGCTCTATGACCCTCGCATATTCAAACTGCCAACTTTTCCTTTTGGGTCCCTGTTGTTATACCCATAAAACCTGCAGAGCACAAGTATTGTTTGATAAAATTAACAGAGGAAAACAAACAGACACAGACAGGTGGCTGAAACTACTCAGTCTGCTCTGAAGGTTGATGACAAACAGATACGTAGACTTCAGTGTCCCAATGCCCCTGTACTCAAGTTTCCTGAAATATATACAAGTTAAGGGCCAGAGATGTGCTTAAACAGGGGTTCTAGTGGGGAATAGGGATGGGAGGGATGCTTTGCAGAAAGAGTATTAGCTGAGATGGGTTAAGGAGGACAGGTCTGTAGTGTTGGACTAGCAGGGGGTGATTGCCTTAGGACAAAACAAATGAACTGTTTCATGCTAAGCAATTAGCAAAAAAAGGCAATTGAGAGAAACTCTGGGGACACCAGGTGGAGACGACACTCTAAGCCACAGGTGCTTAAGGAACACACTGAGCTTTTATACTTGGGTGTCTCACTTCAAAGGCCACAGTTAATCCACACTGAAAGCAGAAGTGGGAGGTTATTTGTATCCAGCCATGGGGCTGGGTAACCCACAGGGATTTCTTTTGCTCTCCTGGAAGGATTGGTCCCGAGTAAACTAGACTGGCAATGCCAGAAGAATTATGGACCAACAGGCAATTTGAACATACTTCCTAGGAACTTATATAATAGGAAGAAAAAACAAAACAAAATAAAACAAACCCAGTAATTACCTAAATTATGTTGTTTGATTTGAACAACACAAATAATAAGGGACTAACTTCTCTCAAAAAGAATTCAGAATATACAAGAGCAAATGGAACATTTTTTAAAAAGTCTCAACAAATGTCAGGAAATTGAAATCAAACTGATCATGGTAGAAGCAAATAAAAATAAGTAATGTAAAATGGCTAGAAAAAATTTCCATATGATTAAAAATTAAGCAAAGCAATTAAAAGGAGTCAAGAGCCAAAATGAAATCATGATAGAAATAGAAAATATTTCAAACCAAAAATGAAAATATGACATCTCAAAACATATGCATACAGAGGGATGTCCACCAAATGACAACATATGAGACCCCAGCCTCTGTCCTCCAACAAAGATCAACAATTACACAAGAATCCAGGAACAAAAATAGTTCTGGGAAAGCTCTGGAGTCCACGTAGAAACTTCAGCAAAACAGGGAATATACACCTGAGAGTAATTGCGTACGAAGAGACGGAAGGGCAGCTACATTCGCCTATGTCATCCCATCCCCCAGCTGGCCTTGCTGCATACCAAGGGGAAGTCTCCCATTAAAGCTCCCCTCACCACAGAAGGAGAAAGCAGAGTGAGTCACTGCCCCCACCCCTAGCCTTCTGGGGTATCACACAAACGTCGGGCTTCAGTTTCACCCCACACAGACCAGCAAAGCTGAGACGTTTAGAGACAGCTAGGAACAGGGATGAAAAGCAGTAGCAGCCACACAGTGGCAGTGATTGTGGTAAATAGTGACCTACCCTGCAAACAAACCCAGCAGATTTTCCACTGAAGAAACCAATGGCCAGCATGGCCACCATAGACTCCTGCGGATTTCACTAGCTTTTGCCACACGATTATTTGCATCCACTGTCATCAACCACCTGAGTCTCTCCCAACTCCTTACCGCCTGCCCACCTGGAGTCCAGTAACTGCACTGGTAGCTGATCCAGACCTCTGCAGCTGTGCAATTGCAAGATGCCAGTCTAGACCCCCATGGCTGACTCCCACCAAAGGGTGCATACTTGGGGCTGGCCTTTCCAGCTGTCACAGGCCACCATGTAATGCACATGGCTGGGGGAAACTGTGAAGTCCAGGAGGGCATGCTCACCCCCACGGCCCCTGCAGCTGCTTGTGGTCCTGGATCAGGCCCTGTCTTTGGTCACTGGCCTGTACCACAGCACTCATCTACAGATGGCCCTCTAGCTGTGCAGCTGCACATTCCTGGTCCCACCCCCACCACAGGTCTTCACTGACAGGTGCTGGGGACCTATGTACAGCATGTTGACTATAGATAATAATAGTGTAGTGCATACTTGCAAGTTGCTGAGAGAGTCAATCCTACATGTTCATCACAAGCTTTTTGAGTCTATAGGCTTGTGTCTTTCAACATACTTGGAAATTTTCAGTCATTATTTCCTCAAATGTTTTTTCAGCCTTGTACTGTTCTCTTCTCCTTCCATGAGTGTGACAGATGTCAGGACTTTGGTTATTGTCCCTGAGGCTCTGTGTATCTTTTTTTAGTATATTTTTTTGTTATTAAAATTGGATAGTTTCCATGGGTCAGTCTTCAAGGTCACTGCTCCTCTCTGTCATGTGCATTCTGATATTAAGCCCATCCACCATCCAGTGAGTGTTTAATCTTAATTATTATGTTTTTATTAAGTTTCCTTTTCCTTCTTCTTTATGTTTTCTGTTTCCTTCCCAAGACGTTCTATTTTTCCATCAGTTTCAATGGATAGAAACCATGATTACTTGCTTCAGAATTGTTATAATAGCTGCTTTAACATCTTTGAAAGATAATTCCAACATTTATTTCATCTCAAAACTAGAGTCTGTTGGTAGGTTTTTTTTGTTTTTTTTTTTTTTGCCACAGGAGTTGATATTTTCCTTTTCCTTCATAGGCTACATAATTTTGGATTATATCTTGGACATTCTGAAAATTATAAGACTGAGTCTTACTTACACCGAATGGAGAAGGTTGATATTGTGTTTTGAAAAGTAGTTGAAATGATTAGGTTCAGGCTGAAGAACTTAACCTGTCTTGAGTGGGTTGTATTCAATGTCAGTTCAGCTTTTCAAAGCTTTGTTTGTAGTTCATTTATTGCCTCCCTGGATATGCACCACCAAGTGGTTAGTCTGGGACCTAGGTGGTGGTGTATCTGTGAATTCATTTCTCAAAGTATGTCAGTATGCACAGCTTAGAGGTGAACCCAGGAATACATAAACAACTGTATGTGTTTGCTTTCTCAAGTTTTTCCCTTGGTGATCTCACCAGTGCCTTCTGTTTCTCCAAGGTTCCAAACAGGTTAGGCTTTGTTTACCCTGAATTGCCAGGCCCTTCCGCAACTATATACATATCCAGAGCCAAGTGGCAGAGAACAAAGAGAGAAAAGAGAAACAGGGGCAACCCACCAGGGGTTCACCCACTCTCTTAGAATTACAGCTGACCCAACAGAGAAAGAGTTCCCCTCTCTGAGTTTTCTCTCCTTCCAATCCTATTCCACCTGCTGCCCATCACTACTATAGATTTTGTTAGGGACTAGGAAGCAGAACAAGAATTAAGGGACACCTGGCTGGCTCAATTGGTAGACAGCGTGACTCTTGATCTTGGGGTTGTGAGTTCAACCCCCATGTTGGGGGCTAGAGATTACTTAAAAATAAAATCTTTAAAAAAAATCACCAGAGTATTGAAAAAGTACCAAGTAGAATATCTAGAAATAAAATATATAATTGAAATAAAAAGCAAAAAGAAAGAAATTGTTTGAATCACTGAGGATTACTCAAGAGCAGCAAAAAAAGCATAAAGAGAATAGAAATAAATTTTCAACATGCTGGCTTAAAACAATTAAACAGTTCTGAATACCCAGTGGAACCTTCTTTTTATTTTTATTTTTTTTTAAGTTTTTTTTGTATTTATTTTTGAGAGACAGAGAGAGACAGAGCGTGAGCAGGGGAGGGAGATACAGAATCCGAAGCAGGCTCCAGGCTCTGAGCTATCAGCACAGAGCCCAATGTGGGGCTTGAACCCATGAACCATGAGATCATAACCTGAGCTGAAGTCAGACGCTTAACTGACTGAGCCACCCAGGCAACCCCCTTCTTTTTATTTTTAAAAAATTCTGTCAGGGGGACCTGGGTGGCTCAATCAGTTAAGCATCGGACTCTTGATACGGGCTCAGGTCATGATCTCAGGGTTATGAGAGGGAGCCCCACGTTGACTCTGCACCGGGTATGGAGTCTGCTTAAGATTCTCTCTCTCCCTCTCTCTCTGCTCCTCCCCCACTTGCTCTCTCTCAAAATAAATAAATAAACTTAAAAAAATTCTGTCCAGGTTTTTGAGGTAGATTGACCAATAAAAATTGGGTATATTAAAGGTAGGTATCATAAATTTTGATATAGGTACATATTGTGAAATGATCACCAAAATCAAGCTAGTTTGCATATTCATCACTTCAAATAATCACCTCTTTTTTTTATGTGTGGTGAGAACACTTAAGGTCTACTCTCCTAGACACAGTATTATTAATTACAGTCACGATGCTATCCTTTGGATCCCCAGAGCTTACCCATCTTTTAACTGAAGGCTTGTCTCCTTTGACCAGCATCTTCCCTTTCATACACCCCCTGATGCCTGGAAACCACTATTCTACTCTCTTGTTTCTATGAGTTCAACTTTTTGAGATTCCACATGTAAGTGAGATCGTGTAGGATTTGCCTTTCTGTGCCTGGTTTCTTTCACTTAGCATAATATCCTCCAGATTCATCCATGTTGTTGCAAATGGCAGGATTTTTTTTAAGGCTGAATCATATTCATGTATATCATATTTTCTTTATCCATTCATCCATCCATGGATACTTAGACAGTTTCCGTGTGTTGGCTTTTGTGAATAATGCTACAATGAATATGAGGGTGCAGATATCTCAAGATCGCGCTTTCATTTCCTTTGGATATGATATCCCCAGAAGTGGGATTGCTGGATCATATGGTAGTTCTGCTTCTGATTTTTGAGGAACCTCCAGACTGTTTTCCACAGTGGATGCATCAGTTTAAATTCTCACCAAACATGCACTAGAATCCTCTTTTCTCCACATCCTTGCCAATACTTGTTTTCTTATGAATGTTGGATGATAGGCATTCTAAGAAGATATGAGGTGATATCTCATTGTAGTTTTCATTTCCCTGATGATTAGTGTTGTTGAGCATCTTTTCATATACCAATTGGCCATTTGTATGTTTTCTTTTGAGAAATGTCCTTTCAAGTCCTTTGTCCATTTATTGATTGGGTTATTCTTTTTCTTGTTATTGAGTTGTTTGACAAACACACAAAATGAATTCGCAAATACTGCAAATATCTGCAAAAAATAAGCATAGATTATAGATAACTCAAAATAAGATTGTAGAAATGAACCCACATATGTAATTAGGCCATAAATGTCAATTAATAAAGACTGGCAGACCTGGTTTTTTTTTTTTTTTTTTTTTTTTTTTTGTAGATTTACACGATTTGAAAAATGAAACACAAGTGCATGGAAAGGTTGAAGCAAACTGAGGGGGAAAAGTCGAGGCAAATGCAAACAAAAAAAAGAGATGGTATAGTTAGATCGATATCAGGAAATACAGAACCGTAAGACGAGTTTATTCTCAGGATAGAGGAGGAGTCACTGTATAACAATAAAAGATTCCATTCACCAGGAATGTTTGCATTTACCTAAATCAATAGAATCAAGATCTATTAAACAAACACCGATGCAATTGCAGACATAAATTGAGAAATCTTTGTAGTGAGAGCCCTCCACACACCGTTCCGAATTATTGACAGTCAAAGAGACAAAAAATTCCAAAGATTTAAGATATTTAAACAACACACTGTGGAGATAGGCAGTGCTCTGCATGCCACACTTAGCGAGATTCAGTATCGGAATGTAGATCACTGGATAGGAGTTATGTAGAAGATCACATCTTGGGAGGAAGCATCTGCTTACTGTGCCCAAGCGTGGGACAGGGTGTATGAAGGAGATCCATGGAGCTAATTGTCCGCCTCAAGGTCTGCCAAGTGACTGAGGCAAAAGGCACATTGCTGGTTGAGTAGCCAAGCAGGAGACGTGCCGTGCCATTGAGAGGAGGAAGATGTGAGGAAGGAGCTCTCGGCCATGGAAGTGGGACCTGAGGCTGGTGTACTCCCGGCATGGGTTGGGAGTGGGGGGAGCAGTAGGGGGTTATGGGATGTGATAGAATCATAGTGAGGCCTTACCTGTAGTTTCTGGAAATGGTAACCTGGAAATTCAACTGTTCCCCTAGCTCCTGACCACCTGTGGACCTTTCAGTTGCAAAACGCTCCTCCATTCACTGCAAAGAGCAACCTCTGCCATGTGGGGAAGCTGGGCAAAGAGGTAGGTTCGACGATGGGGTTCTGGGGAAGCTTCTGACTACCCAGGCTCAAGAAAGGAGGAGCCCACTGGGTTTGGAACGTTGTCAAAGGGACAGCTGGGAAATAGGGAAAATATCCCCACCATCGTTTTAAGTGACTTAGAATCTTATGGTCCCAGAAATTCAAGCAAATTGCCTTAATCTCTTAAAATTTCTCACAATTGCACCACTACGCATGTATTAGAACGACTAAAATACAACATCTGCGATCTTAAATGCTAGCAAGTAAGTGAGGCAAGCGGAGCTCTCCTGCACCACTAGAGGAGATGCAAGATGGCACAGACACTTTGCAAAGCATTTTGGTGGCTTCTTGTAAACATATACTTATCACACAACCTAACAATCCTACTCCCTGGTACTTTCCCAAGAGACATGGCAATTTATGCTCATACAAAAACCTGTATGAAACTGTTTGTAGGGAGTTAATTCATAATCACCACAAACTCGAAACAACCCAAGTGCGGGCTAACTAGTGAATGGATAAACAACCTGTGGTGCCTCCATACGATGAAACATAACTCAGCAACAAGAAGGTCCAGACAACACACAACAACATGAGGGAATCTCAAATGCATTATGAAAACATGTTGTGAACGTTAATATTTTAAACACTGCAACATAACTTTTATTTTATTTTAATTTTTGTTAATGTTTATTTATTTTTGAGACAGAGAGAGACAGAGCATGAACGGGGGAGGGGCAGAGAGAGAGGGAGACACAGAATCGGAAGCAGGCTCCAGGCTCTGAGCAGTCAGCACAGAGCCCGACGCGGGGCTCGAACTCATGGACCGTGAGATCGTGACCTGAGCTGAAGTCGGACGCTTAACCGACTGAACCACCCAGGCGCCCCTGCAGCATAACTTTTAAAACAAATCCTTTGGAGCCAAAATACCATCCTAATTTGATACCCACAATCATCCACTTAAAAAATATATGGGGGAGGGGAAGGGAAAAAAAAAGCTAGAGAGAGAGGGAGCCAAACTATAAGAGACTCTCAAAAACTGAGAATAAACTGAGGGTTGACGGGGGGTGGGAGGGAGGGGAGGGTGGGTGATGGGCATTGAGGAGGGCACCTGTTGGGATGAGCATTGGGTGTTGTATGGAAACCAATTTGACAATAAATTTCATATATTGAAAAAAAAATAAAATAAAATTTAAAAAAACAAAGAGGAAAAAATATATGGAAAGCATTTCTTGAAAAGTTAGACATTTTAAAACTCTTCTCCTCGTAGAACTCATATTTCCATTCTTATTGCCCCACAGACTCACAATCTAATGCAATATAATCTTATGCTCAAAAGCCTTTTAATCACGACCTTTTCATACTGCTATGCCATAAACACATGTATATAGATTAAAATGTAAAGTTTTCAATTCCTGGGACCATAAGACTCTGGGAATAAAATGTTTTCTTATGGACTGATTTTTCATTCCATTTGTTACTTTAATAACATTATAATAGTGACCATATAAGTAAATACATTGAAATTATCGATTGGCAAAATTTTATTGATAAACAAAATTCTATAGGTAATGAATCTCTTGGTGATATGTAAGTGCATGGGAACAAAAGGAGTTTTAGTATAGGTATGTCACGTGGTTCTTCAAACTTCCAGATCATTGCCCCCCAATCATGTAATATTCTATAATAAAAAACTCTTTTTAATGATCTAATCTAAATATTCATATAAGCTTACTTAAATCCCCTTTCTATGTTTACAAGGCATAGAACTGGAAACCTTATACTTGAAAAGAATTTGTTTCCTAGGAATTAGGATACTGATCACAAATCACATGTGACTTTCTCAATTTCTGGAAAGTACCAAAAAGGCTTTACCAGTATTTACCAAATGATCAATAATGTTATTAATTAGACTTGTTACTCTTTTATGTAGAGACATTGTTTAATCTGATACACTGTAAGTGTTGGAAAGTTTGAATACTACTAACTTTGATAGACCTTCCGTAATATATATTTTATAAAATGCTTTTATCTTATTGCATGCTTTAAATAGATTTTAAAATTTGGGGGGGCACCTAGATGGCTCAGTTAAGCATCCCACTCTTGATTCTGGCTCAGGTCATGGTCTAGTGGGATTGAACCCCACGTCAGGCTCCAAGCTATAAGTGCAGAGCCTGTCTGGGATTCTCTCTGTCTCCTCTCTCTGCACCCCACCCCTGGCTCTCTCCCTCTCTCTCTCTCTCTCTCTGTCTCTTAAAATAAACAAATAAGCATTAAAAAAAATTTATGCCACAGATTTAACTCTATTTATGGAAAATGTTAAACAAATCAACTAATTGGCAAAGTCAGTCCTCAATCGGCCAAATCAGGCCACTTTCTCCCACAATACAGCTGACTTCATTTTTCAATTGAAATTAATGTTTTCATACACATCCCTGTGGATATGTGCCATCACTCTTGGGATTTCTTTTCTTTTTTCTTTTTTTTTTCAACGTTTATTTACTTTTGGGACAGAGAGAGACAGAGCATGAACGGGGGAGGGACAGAGAGAGAGGGAGACACAGAATCGGAAACAGGCTCCAGGCTCTGAGCCATCAGCCCAGAGCCCGACGCGGGGCTCGAACTCACGGACCGTGAGATCGTGACCTGGCTGAAGTCGGAAGCTTAACCGACTGCGCCACCCAGGCGCCCCTTGGGATTTCTAACTCTAGAAGAGGGAGCTAAAGGCACAGTGACATACTATGACTTTGTCACCTGAGTGAAACAGGGTACTGACCAACCTCTTAGTATTTCCTACCCACACATTTTTGCTTTGCTCTTTGGGAAGCGTCCTCAGGAAAATGCACTCTCAAAGTGTTCCTTTGTTTGTAAGTCAGTTTTTACACTTTGGACACATGCAAGAGATAGGTAAGAAGTATGGTCCCTACCCCTCCTTTTTTGGAAGCAGCACGGGGCTTTGTGCGAGACAGAGAAGGAGAAAGGCAGACTGCAGGCTCTTCCTCAGGCAGACCAACTTCAGGAAGAAGTAAATGCGGAATTTGAGAAGCAGGACATCATGTCCTTAAATCTGTCCGTGCCTGTGTACCCTCTGGAAAACCTTCCTGTGCCCTCAGGGGTACGTGTGTGCCAGCATGATCAGGACTGACTGAGTCGAATCTCGTCATTTTCACATGGGTAGACTGACATAGGAGGAGCCCCAAATGGCATGGCTTCAAAGTCTCTTCGTTCCTGGTTCGTTGCTGTTGCTACAGCACCCTAGTGCCCATGCCTCCCACGTCTGTCCCGCTGCCTAGGGCCACTGGGCAAGTCCCCCACACGCATTTGCTCATTCCCCATAGGACCCATGTTTTGTAGTCTCTTGCCCAAACAGATCCTCCTCAAATCAAAATGAATCCACTGTTTTAAAGTTGCCAGATTTAGGGGCGCCTGGGTGGCTCGGTTGGTTAAACGTCCGACTTGGGCCCAGGTCATGGTCTCACGGTCCGTGAGTTCGAGCCCCGCGTCGGGCTCTGTGCTGACAGCCAGAGCCTGGAGCCTGTTTCAGATTCTGTGTCTCCCTCTCTCTCTGATCCTCCCCCATTCATGCTCTGTCTCTCTCTGTCTCAAAAATAAATAAACTAAAAAAAAATTAAAAAAAAATAAAGTTGCCAGATTTAGCAAATAACAATATAAGCTGACCGACTAAATTTGAATGATAAACACCAAATAATTTTTAGTATAACGATGGTCCTTGTATTTCATGGGATATACTTCTATGAAAAATTCTAACCGGACGTGCTGTATTATATTTGGCAACCTTTGGTCTGCATCTCGCCCTGCTCCCCCCCCCCCCCCCCCCCCCCCGGGAGCTCTGATTCCTACTAACTGACTACAGGCTAATCTAACCAATGAATTCCAAAGACTGGGTTAACAGGTGTAAAACTTCACACCAAAAGGGTGATTTGATTATAAGAATTTAAGGCAACCTAGGGCCTTGGCTAATCTTTTGGGGGAACAAAAGTAATGATATACAAAGTCTTATACAGGAAACTCAAAAGCTAAAATATATTTTAAAATATTTTAAAAATATTTTTCTGCATTCAGTCAATTATTTGTTTAGTGACTAAGCTATATTAAGTACTAATATGCTAGTCACCATGCTTTCCACAATAGTTCAGTTAATTCTCATGTCTATGAAGTAGATGTGTTATATTTCTTTTAAGGAAAACTGAAGCTTGGGGCTTGTGTCTAGATCAGTCAGTAGAGCATGCAATTCTTGATTTCAGGCTTGTGAATTCAAGCCCCACATAGGATGTGGAGATTACATAAAAATAAAATCTTAAGGGCGCCTGGGTGGCTCAGTCGGTTAAACGGCTCTTGGTTTCCGATGAGGTCATGATTTCACAAATCATTGAGTTAGATTTGGGCTCCACACTGGGAGTGTGGAGCCTACTTGGGATTCTTTCTCTCCCTCTCTGCCCCTCCCCCATTCTCTCTTTCTCTCTAAATAAACTTACAAAAAAAAATTAATAAAATCTTAAAAAAAAAAAAAAAAAGAAAGGAAAACTGAGGCTCAGTGAGGTTCAGTGGCTGAGCCAAGGCCACATAGCTGGCAAGTGGGGGATCCACAGTGTGAACTCGGGTCCAACCTCAAGCACTGCTTTTGACCCCTCCATACCACTCAGGAGGAATCTCACACAATCTCATCTAACTCTCACAGTGACAACAAAGCTGCCAGGTAGGTGTATCATTTCCATTTCCTCGATGAGGAAACTGAGGATCCGCATACAGCTACACCTGTAAATTACCAAGCCAGGACCAAAAACCAGTTGTCACTGAGTTTGGGGCCATAATTGCCATTCCGAACAGTCCAGGCATTGCTGTAACATTCAGAGAGGATACAGGATTAGAATTCCGGTGGCGGGGGTGGGAAACGATAAGTTGCTACAAGTCTTTCCTCTTAGGCAGCCACGTAACATGGTTCAGGAGATCTGGAAAAGACTCCTGGCAAGGTCTGAAGTTCCACCAATAATATAGGTGCATTCTGGGCATAATGACGTTCTCTGTCTCTCTCTTTCTCTCTTCCTGTCTGCCTCCCTCCTCTCTTGCTGTTTTCAAATTGCATTTATGTATTTATTAATTTAATGTGTTTAAGTTTATTTATTTTCAGAGAGACAGAGAGAGAGAAAGAGTGAGCACCCACGAGTGGGGGAGGGGCAGAGAGGCGGGGAGAGGGAGAATCCCAAGCAGGATACTCTCCGCAGATAGCGGGGGACCAATCTCACAAACAGTGAAATCAGGACCTGAGCCAAAATCAAGAGTCAGATGCCCAGCCAACTAAGCCAGACAAGTGCCCCTCAAAACGCATCTTAGTTTGAGAGGTAACACTGTATGGCCTTATCAGTTCTTCACATCACAAAATGAAACAGTATATAAGGAGCAGGAAGAGACATATGGAAATGGGATTGAGTGAATGGGAGAGAGCTGTCAGTTTATTAGGTGCTCTAGGAGTAATTTAGGGGAGCAGGGGAGGGTGGGTGAGCAGAGCTAGTCCTCTGAAGCCACAGTAGAAGTTCCTTCATCCGACATGAGTCCTTGCCTGCTGTCTGACCCTCAGTCCCAGGAAGGCCTCCTGAAGAAGGGGCAGCCGTAGCTTCCCTCGACCCACCTTTGACTCTTTTCATTGGCGATGAAGATGTCTCCTCCAAAGAGAGAGAGAGAAGCAGCAGGAGCACTACATTCCTTGGGGAGAAGGTGGAACTGTGGACAGGAAGGTGCCTGTGTGGGGTGACAAGAGGCGGGGGATTAGGCACAAGCCAGACAGAGATACAGAGGGTGTGCTGAGAGCCATGCAGATGGTCCACACTTCCCTCAGTTCACAGATGAGGAAATCAAGATACACGGTGGGGAAGGGGGTTGTCAGAGGTCACGTGGAGAGTACGGCCGGCCCTTCAAGCCCAGGACCCTCCTGTTGGCCCCACACTCTGTCCCGGCACTGGGCCATGTCCCACCGGGACCCTCGCCCATTGTGTCACTCCTACATGAGAGGTCACATATCAGTGATCACAGGGATTTGTCTGGAACAGTTGCAGGGCTGGTCTGCCCACTGTCATTCCCAGGGCAACCCCAGACACGAGAGAACACCTTTTTCTTGCTCCACTGATGGCAAGACACTGATGGTAGGAGACTTTCAGGAGGGCCTGAGATGTCCCATTGGGTCCAGGAGCAAGAAAGTCCCAGATGACCGAGGGTTAACCAAAGGATCCCTCATTTCCTTTCTGTTGTTATCCAAGCCTAGCTTCTGATACTCCTAGAGCACCTCATAAATAGACGACCCCCCCCCCCCCCCACTCACTCAATCCCATTTCCATATGTCTCTTCCTGGTCCTTATGTACTGTTTCATTTTGTGATGTGAAGAACTGAGAAGGCCATACAGTGTTACCTCTCAAACTAAGATGCGTTTTGAGGGGCACTTGTCTGGCTTAGTTGGCTGGGCATCTGACTCTTGATTTTGGCTCAGGTCCTGATTTCACTGTTTGTGAGATTGGTCCCCCGCTATCTGCGGAGAGTATCCTGCTTGGGATTCTCCCTCTCCCCGCCTCTCTGCCCCTCCCCCACTCGTGGGTGCTCACTCTTTCTCTCTCTCTGTCTCTCTGAAAATAAATAAATAAACTTAAACACATTAAATTAATAAATACATAAATGCAATTTGAAAACAGCAAGAGAGGAGGGAGGCAGACAGGAAGAGAGAAAGAGAGAGACAGAGAACGTCATTATGCCCAGAATGCACCTATATTATTGGTGGAACTTCAGACCTTGCCAGGAGTCCTTTTCAGATCTCCTGAACCATATTACGTGGCTGCCTAAGAGGAAAGACTTGTAGCAACTTATCGTTTCCCACCCCCGCCACCGGAATTCTAATCCTGTGTCCTCTCTGAATGTTACAGCAATGCCTGGACTGTTCGGAATGGCAATTATGGCCCCAAACTCAGTGACAACTGGTTTTTGGTCCTGGCTTGGTAACTTACAGGTGTAGCTGTATGCGGATCCTCAGTTTCCTCATCGAGGAAATGGAAATGATACACCTACCTGGCAGCTTTGTTGTCACTGTGAGAGTTAGATGAGATTGTGTGAGATTCCTCCTGAGTGGTATGGAGTGGTCAAAAGCAGTGCTGGAGGTTGGACCCGAGTTCACACTGTGGATCCCCCACTTGCCAGCTATGTGGCCTTGGCTCAGCCACTGAACCTCACTGAGCCTCAGTTTTCCTTTCTTTTTTTTTTTTTTAAGATTTTATTTTTAAGTAATCTCTACAGCCAACACGGGGTTTGAACTCACTTGCCGGAAATAAGGAGTTGCAGGTTCTACCGACTGAGCCAGCCATGCGCCCCAAGCCTCAGTTTTCCTTTTTTTAAATGTTTCATTTGCTCTTGTAAAGAATGTGTGTTCCACAGTATTTCTGAATTCTTTTCGATAGACTTCTTACTTGCGTTGTTCAAACTTGTGCTACTGGGTTTGTTGTACCTTGGTTTGTAGTATCTTCCTATCAGCTACTGGAAAGCATGTTCAAATTGTCTTTTGGTCCATAATGCTTCTGGAAATGGCAGGCCCATTACCTTGGGAACAGTTTTTCCAAGAAATCAAAATGAGATCCCTTGGGTGTCTCCTCACCAAACATTTAGATACTAATCACCTCCCACTTCTGCTTTCAGTGTGGGTTAACTCTGGCCTTTGAAGTCAGCCACCAGAGTGTGAAGGCTCAGTGTGTTCCGTAATGCACCTGAGGGTTAAGAGTGTCCTCTCTGCCTGGAGGCCCCAGAGTTTTTTCAAATGCTCCCTTTTGCTAATTGCTTAGCATGAAAGAGTTCATTGGTTTTGTCTTAAGGCAATCATCCCTTGCTAATCCAGGAGAACACTACAGACCTGTCCTCCTTAACCCATCTCAGCTAATAGTCTTTCTGCAAAGTACCTCTCCAAACCCTATTCCCCACTAGAACTCCTATTTAAGCACATCTCTGGCCCTTAACTTGTATATATTTCAGGAAACTTGAGTACAGGGGCATTGGGACACTGAAGTCTACGTATCTGTTTGTCATCAACCTTCAGAGCAGACTGAGTAGTTTCAGCCACCTATCTGTGTCTGTTTGTTTTCCTCTGTTAATTTTATCAAACAATACTTGTGCTTTGCAGGTTTTATGGGTATAACAATAGGGACCCAAAAGGAAAATTTGGCAGTTTGAATATGCGAGGGTCATAGAGCTTAATACCAAATCCATAATCCAACCTTGTCTGCAACTTCACCTGTTGGTTTTGGGAGCAGGAGGAGGATAGGGTATCAACCTTTCATTTCCTTCAAGTTCCCTTCCTTTCCCCCCAAGTCCATATGTAACCCTGTCATGGAGGAAAACTAACTTTCCTTCTGAGCTACCCCAATTCTTTTCTATCTCTCAAGGTAGGACCAAGCATCTCCTCTTCCAGGAAACCTGATATCATGACCTGGACATGTAACAACCTCAGGGTATTTATACCTTAAGGCACTGACTATATGCCCCACTCATCCCTTCTTGCCTGCCCCACCTGGTTTCTGCTTCCTTGGTCCTAAGACTTAACCCTTCCTTGGGCTATATGCCAACAGATAGAGTTGGTCACACCTGCACTCATGAGGAGTGACCCTTGCCACAGTTTGAGCACAGTGTAGGCTCTCTACGAGTATTTACATTTGAAAAAATTCCTCCACTTTCCAAGTGATTGAGTAAATAATGGTAACAAATGAGGTCAGAGAGAACAGCTTGGAGAGGCCGATGGCATTTCCTTTCAATTGTAAACCATGGGCATGGTCACCTTTAAGGAAGATTATACTTCCCTGGATTAGTTAAAAGGGAGGCCACTTGTAGGACCCTTCTAGAAGCACTGGCCTGAAATAAGGAAAGAAAGGCTGCACCAAGGTATGGGGAACCCAGAGAGACAGTGTTTCCTGTAGCCAAAAGAACATCCCACACATAAGCAGTTTTCCGCAGGGATGTTAATCAATGAACCAAGAGAGTTCAGTCGTCTTGGCTAAGGAGAACAAGCTTCTGAAAATTGTGAAGGTGGGAAATGCCTGGGAGGCAGGGAGTGGGGACTTAGGTTAAAGGTGGAGGTAGTGAATTGTCCTTGGACGAAAGAGCAAGAGACAGAGGTTCTGGGTTACTGCCATAGTTTATTTGTCAAGGAATTGAGGCTGATGATATAATGGTTCAGGGAAGAGTGCTGTCAAGTAGGAGAGACATTGTCCTGGGACCCACCCTCCTCCACCCTCTCCCTGCTTTCCAGTTGCAACAAGAAGAAGGTCCCACTGGACATCAGGCAGTATTATTCTGATGGCCCTCTGGTGTCTGTTCCTGGCTTTCAGGGATGGTTATGGGATATATAGTAACTTCCGGCCAAGGGTTGGGTGCATAGTTCGCAGTGCTGATCTCTGGAAGAGAGAAGGGGAGGGTAGTCAGTGGTCACACAGTCTGGCGAAATACATTCTCTAAGTGTAACATCTTCCCAAACCCTGGGGGCAAGAATATTTTCTGTGACTTAGGAGATGCCCACACAAGGCTTCTCTCCGATGTTTTAAGTCCAGTGAGCAAAGACACATAAATGTCAGACCTTCTGAGGTTTGGCTAAATTAGGTAAGTCTGCAAGTAAAGAACTGGGGTTTGGGGTGTGATAAAAAAGTGGGGGTCCCCAGGTGGACTGGTTAACAGGACGAGGGAGGCATATTCTCCTTCTGTCCATCCCTTCAGTTAGGGGGTGCATAGTTTTTGACAACTGAATGGCGAGAGAGGGGTGCTTGTTAGATCCTATCAGTGTTTGGAATTTTCATGTAGATTTTTCCATAACCGGAATAGCAGCATTCATAGCGGAAACCACACTCTGAGTAATATTCACAATTTCGTTGGCAACCAGAGTAGGTGGGAACTTCCATGCATATTGATAGTTTCAGTGTTGGTTTAACTGAGAAGGAACACATTAGCAATGACTCCAAGAAGAAGACTTTTTCTCACTATTATCAGCCCCTGTAAGGCCCCAGGACCCATTCCATTGGTTTCTCTTCCTCTTCTACCTGTACAGCGATCTGGTAGCCTTTTCCATTCCTAGACTCAAAATCCATCTCCCACCCCCTAACAAACCCAGCAGTTGTGAGCGCACCTCCATGGAATTTAACATCACAGGACCTGAGTCCTGAAACCCAATTCTCAGAACAAAGAGACCCAAGAGATCCTCTTGCCACCTGCTCTCATTTTACAGGGTTGGGAGAATGGATTACAGAGAAAAAAGAACTGTCTTGTACTCTTTGTGTCTGGGTGAGACAGCCCTCCAAACCTAGCTGTTCCTCAGAAACTTTTGCTACCAGATATGAAACCACAACTCTCTCCTCAATTGTGCTGATTTCAAGTCTTTTACCCAAGGATTCCAAACTTCTCTTAATCCTCCCCATGCCCAGTGTTCCAAAATATCCAATTCCCCAAGCAAAGGACATATTTCAAGAAATACTTAGTACCCTTTTCCCAATGTGGTACTCGCCCTTGGAACTCCCAACTGGAGGACACAAACTCGTGGTGGCTCAATCTTGGCACCCTCCATACATGCTTTATACCCTGTGGAGCTTTCCACCGCTAAGGTCCTCCTCAACAAAACACCATGTAGCCACCACAGTCCCGGCAACACACATAAAAACATCATTACATGAAACAGTAGAGACCCTCAAACTTGAGAAGTGCACATTCAACTTTCCTCAGCATCCCGGCTTATAAAAGGAACCAATGCTTTCATATATGTCAGTCAGTCCCTGTTTCTTCTGCTTTCAACCCCTTCTTCATTTTGAAGCTCAACCAGAATACCTACTGTCTTTTGGAGGCTTAGTTGTAGTCTTAGTTTTGTCTTTAAGACTTCCTGCCACTGGCGAGATCACCAGGCCGTAGAGTGTCAGCAGCTGGAGAAACAACCCCTTCATGATGTGAACTCGGGATGTCTGAGTGTGAGCCTGGCAGGAGACCCAGGATTTCACCAGGTCCTGCTGGGGGTAGCGAAGGGCTTTGGGGTGTGGAAAACACGTGACTGGTCTCTCACTGCCCCCTCTGGTTCTGCCTCCTCTCCTCCACGCACCACTCCTTGGCTGGGCACGGGTGTCTCCTGAGCTACTTGCCTTCTCCTTATGCTTTCTACTCCTCTCATTGCAGAAATGAATTCTTCAAAAGTTTACCATTTCTTATTTTAGAAATTTGAAAAACAGAAAAGTACAAGAAAAATAATAAGATACGATTAGATATCCATTAGCTAGATAGGTAATAGTGTCATTTGCTTTTCATGAAAGATAGCTTTAGAAATGATATCCAATAAGAAATATATATATATATTTATTGTAAAAGTATTTTGCTACATTTTAAGAGCCATTAAAGAATATCAAAATGTAAGTAAAGTAAAATTTAAAAATCACCCAAGACTATTTATTTATTTAATATAATTTACAGTCAAATTGGCTTCCATACAACAAAGACTTTTAAAAATTGATCACAAAATTTGAAGTGGAAGAACTTTTAGTAAGCCTGAATTTCCCCTACTTTTCCTGTGTTTCTCAAGAATTAACTCCTAAGTGATACCAGCCCATTTCATTTTTAAAGCATACTTAACTTGCAATTTTTGGAGCTACACTAACTTTCTATCCCTCAATTCCATTAAGGAAGGTATTTTTAGGGAGTAGCATCAGCAAGATGGCTGAATAAGACACCCCTGCTTGAATCGTCCCCCTACAACAATTTGGCATCCACCCACAGACAGAAGTACCTCTGTGGAAGCTGCGGGATCCAACTCCATACACCAATGAACCCAGAAGGAGTCTCCCCCATGTGTGGGTCATAGACCTAGAGATCTCAGTCTCTGAGATCAGAGACTCTGAAGTGGCCTGTGAACTGACTGTTTTCTCCCTCAGCCACAATCCAGCAGCCATCAGAGAACCCTCATAGACAATCACCGCAGATGACAGAGTTTTGTGGAAGTCCAGGCATGTAACAGAGATGGAACAGAGGGAATTACAGATAGATGGATGCAGGGAGCTTGAATCAGGCATGGCATGGGGGTTGTTCACCTATGACATTCAGTGAAATTTATTGTGAATGAGGATAAACCTTTACTGTGTTTACTGATATTTTAAAAAAATCTCTGCATTTTGCTAGAGTCATGAGTCTACTTACATATGTTAGTACCCATGGTGGGAGGGGACAACTGTTGATCGTTGTAAAGAGAGAAATTGAACCACAGGAGTGGAGTATAAAACAAGGCAGAGTCCTCAGGTTGGTTATCAGTTTATTTGTCAAGGACTCGAGCCTTCTCAGGGTGGGGAGGTCAAGGGGAGAACATGAGTCCTCAGTCAGGGCAAGTGAAACCCCAACAGAGAGCCAGGCAGCACTCTTCTTAGACTATATAGGCATCTTCTCAAGCATAACAAACCCAAAATCTGGAACCTGAGCTCAAAGTCACAAACAAAATATGTCTATGTATTTTAAGAAAATCCTTTTCTTGAATTCTGTGTCTTTTCACAGGAAGCCATTCTGGCATCCCATGACTTCCCTCTTTCTCCATGTCCCTATAGCCCTGCAGGCTTTCAGGCCCTCCTTAAGGTCCCTAAGGTTAAAACCCAGGACAACCTCACCATCATAGGCATCAGAAAGACTATTCTCATAGGATGTTGGATTTCAGGGCCTACAATATTCTGAAACTCTAATTTCCATACCCATGTGCAGACTGGAAAGCTGAGCTGGAGGAGAAGAGGTACTGATCTCTCCCCTTGTGTGTTTTCTTCTGTGCTGATACCACCTAAGCAATCAGCCTCTCCCCAGATTCATATCTTTCACAAAATTTGGGGGACTTACCTAAGCTTTCCTGCGGAAGCAAGGAAACAACTAGCCATTCTGAATAAAGAATACACACAAGGGAGACAAAATAATATGATCACATCACACAAGTCATGCCAACAAGCCAACCATAAATATCATGATCAATCCCCCAGAGATGGTTAAGGAAATTGTTAAGGAAAAAAGAGTGAAGCAGAAGATGAGATAGCCTGCTGACAACTGGCAGCTGAGGGGTGGGGGGAAGATAATTACCAGTCAATTTTCCCAGCGCTCTACTGTTCTGCCCCCTTTAACCTTTATCTTCTGCTTTACCATCCTGGAACCAGAAAGGAAGGAAAACAAAAGAGCCCAAGGAAAGATCAAAATTGTAATGTTATGATTGCATCGTCACAGGTAATGATTGTCCTTGTTCCTGAAAGTCTTTATATTTGCTCAGAAGTTTTCAACCAAGCAGAAGAGACTCCTCTGCACTGTCCAGTATGGTGGTCCTTCCCATATGTGACTATTTTAAGTCAACTTAAAATTCAGCTTCCAGTCCTTTCAAGCATTCCATAGCCACACGTAGCTAGTGGCTATTATATTGGGCAGCTCAAACATCAAACATTTCTATCATCACAGAAAATGCTACTGAAAAACGCTGCTCTCGACGAATCGACCAAAATGCCTCTGCTCAAAAGCAAGTGTAAGTCATACAGATCATTTAAAAGGTGCAAAATGCTTCCAAGGGGCCTTTGAAAACTTACTCTCCTTTCAGAATAAGTGAAATTTAGAAGCTGGAGAAATGCAAGTTTTAGGCATGTGAATGTTTGGCACGCTGACTTTGAGCAGGTTGGATTTAGGAGACCTGAAGGGAAGAGGAGAGAAGGAGATTGTGGGGAGAAACAAAGGAGAGCAGCTTTAAACGTAAAAGATCAGATGCTGGGGGGACTTCCACTCTTAGGTGCTTACATCTGCGCTCCCACATTCTCCGTTCAGAAACCATGTCCCTGCCAGCCTGCCTCAGCACGGCTTGATGAAGGAAAGCTGCCAAGTGAAGGCATGGGGGCTCATTTACCGTGGGGCGGTGTTTACCAGAGGATACAACCGAACTGGTGAAGCTCCAGGGCGAAGGCAAACTGTCTTCGAGCACGATAGCTTTCCAGAAATCCTATAAACCACTCACGTTGTTTGCACAAGCAAGCCAGCTCAAGGTGCAGGGCGTCCGATTCCTGAGCCTGGCTCAGACCGTGTCTGTGGTCCTCTGAGGGCATCGGCACAGGGCAAGAGAGACACGCAATGCCGACGCTCCGTCCTCCACTTACAGGTGGGGATCTGAGGTAGGAGGTAGCTGGGGGAAGGTGGGCACGCACTGGGGTACACCTGGGTTCCTGGAAACTGCCTTTTGCACAAAGAAGGAGGAAGGCTGGTGCACAGCAAATCCAAAGCCACGGGTTCCATGCAGCTATTTATTTGTATCTAAAAATATCACTCTCCGCCCAAGTTTTCCAGAACTTTGAGATCTGTTCGTTGACAAGGCCTTGCTCTTAGTCCAGTTTTCTGCGTTCCTTACTTGCCCTAAAAGGGTGTTGAGGATCCTGGGGGTGTCCCATCCCCTTCTTCGCACACCTCAGGTGCCCTAACTGAGCCAGAGAAGAGAAATAGAATCACGCCCAGGCTGGGCACTGCTCACATAGAGAATGCTGGGCGACTCTTTGGGCATCTTCTGAGACAGAGTGTAGGGTGATGACGAGGCCCCTGGGCATCACAAAGACCCAGAACTACCGCTCCCCTCAGAATTCAGGGTCCTCGGCTTTCCAGATAATGTTTAAGAGGAGAAAGTGTTCGATTTAGTTAGAGTCAGCGATACGGGGGTCTCGTGTCACGTCTGCCCCTTTTATTTGTGTGACCTCAGACAGGTATGCCACCTCTCTCTCAATGTTCTTATTTGAACACCAGGGACAACAATCCCCATCTCACAGAAATGGTGTCGACACCACCTGGGCCGGGAACTCCTCCAAGAAGCCACAAGTAAAATGTCACGCCTCAGGACCCTTACCCCCACCTACCTCTGAAGGTGTCTGAGGTGAGTGTGTGCGGTAACTGGCTGAAAGCTCTTTTATGTGGCCACTTCCACCCGGGGAGCGGGAGGGGAGGTAGTGGCTTGGAATGGGGGCAGAGGAGCAGAAAAACAAAGTTCAAAGGCCTGGAACTTAATGGTGATTGGGTCGTGGCGGATCTGTAAGTTCTACCCAGGAACTACACGGTGGCCGTATCACAGACTCTTTCCTTTGATATTCTCCCCTTCCAAAGTATCGGATTTTCTTTGATGTGAGCAGCACCTCCTGTAAGCTGGGAGGAACGCTGTGCACCCGAGTCAGCTCTGGCCTCCTAAGCAGACCCAAGTCTAGACTCTTTCTGTGGCGCCTCCGATTCTACCCAAAGGTGGGGAGTGAAGGGCGGTTTGTACAACTATTTGCCTTGGACTTGCTTGGTGCTAATAAGGTCCCACCCTCCTCTGTATTGATTCTCTTTTGCTATTTCGGGCATCACACTGTCTCCCACCAAATGCCCTGGGGGTCGTATGTGGACACAAAGAGACTGTCTAGGAAGGACTTTAGGAAAGACAGATGACCACCCAGCAAATGAGGGAAGGGAAGTGACGGAATCTATCACGAATCTTGGCAGTTTGTGAGGTGAGGGGTGGGCGGATCTGCTCACCAAGTATCAGAGAGGAGCAGTGTATTGGGCACTCGCACCCATGCCTTGGAGCTGATTAGACAAAAGAGAAGAGTCAGGTGGGCAGGGGCCAGGGCTCCCGAGGAGCAGACCTCCTGCTTGCGAACTCTGTCTCCAGGAATATTTCCTACACTGTCTGGAGACACCCATATGCAAGTGATGTGCCCCAGGATGCATCGGGTGCATCGAGCAGTGGGATTCCAGGGACTTGGCTGAGGAGGGTGGACTGTATAGAGACAAAAGGCAGGATTTGGGGACCTGGGTACAAATGTGTGGGAGCAAACCGAAGGGAACTTTGGGGGGGACCGCAAATGGTGCCAAACCTAAAGCTACTGAATTATGGATTCCCAAGTCCTTGCTTTCTATGGTAGGAAAACGATGTTCTGTACAGGGCGATCACAGCCCTGCCCTGCGTCTGGCCCGGATGTTAGGGGCCCTTCGGGGTCTGTTTGAGGAGCACCGTCGCTGAGAGGGCCAAGGAGCTTCCTCCCAGGATTCTTGCCACTCTTGGTTCCGGATCACGCGGATGGGTATGCAAAAAAGCTGTGTAGAATTTAGGAAAACAGCAGGCTCTGGCTGTCACTATCCGCATATGTTATACACACAGGCACACACATGCACACGCACACACACACACACACAGTGTATATGCACACACATATATAAACACACACATTTTTACACACATATATAAACACCCCTCATATACATACACACATGCACACACAGACGTACAAACACACATGTTTACACACACCCATATGGACACAGATGTATGTATAGGTTATTATGTATGTATACATATTATTATACGATTATATATACACATATACATATTATTATACGATTATATATACACATATGCACACATATATTACACCTGTATATAATACTTGCTCATGTATTTCTGATCCATAGTGTGCCTATGTGTTCTCCTACAGCTGCAAGGTTTGTTGTTGGTGCCTGCTCTCATAGTCTCCGTTCCCGAGCTCTCCATATATCCTAGAAATCGATTACTCCACATGCATTTGCATTTTCAAGTGGATATATAATTGACATATAACATTATGTTAGTTTCAGGTATACAGAGTAATGATTCAAAATTGGTGTAGTGAAATGGTCATCACAATAAATCTAGCTAACAGTCGTCACCACACCACTACACATTTGTTTTCCTTGTGATGAGAGCTTTTAAGATCTAGTCTCTTAGGAACTTTTCAATACTGCTACGCAGTATTGTTAACCACGGTCACCATGCTGCACAGTACATCCCCAGGACTTACTCATTTCATAACTGGAAGCTTGTGCCTTTTGAACACATTTTGTTCACACCCTACCTTCCACCTCTGACAACCACCGAATTGTTCTTCGCACGCGTGAGTTTGGGCTGTCTTTGTTTTCTACTCACATAGAAGTGAGATCATACAGCGTTTGCATTTTGAAAGGGATCCAATCTCCAAAGAAAAAAAATGGCTGCTCGTGGAAATGTAAGCATCACTTAGGAATCCTTTTTGGATAGGAATCCTTTTTGGATAGTTGGCCTCAGGGTAAAGGGTGAGGGTTGAGTGTCTTGGGCTAAAACTATCCCACCCAGGAAATGTTGAAAGAGGACGCAGTTTGTGGAGATCTTCCCACAGCCACTAGGATGAACAAGTAGAGAAGAGGAGGCAGGTGAGAAAGGAAAGGCTGAGGGACTCCCCCTAAGGGAGTAGGTCGTGGAGCCTATCGACAGGAAGAAATAAGTTGAAGGACAAGGTAGAGTAATTGACCCTCAACCTCATAGGATGAGAAAAGGTCCCTGGAGCAGACTTCACCTCCTCCCTCCAGAAAACCAGAACAAATTCCCCCACACTGTCTGTTCTTTAAGAGAGTAGACATAGTTCATTTGAAATGGCTGTTTTGGGGTTCCTGTACGTCTACTCCTGGCTATGCCTCCAATCCACGTGGAGTCAGCGGATCTGCTTGCATAAGCACGAGAGTCCCGCTGACTCCTGGACAAAAAGGTTTTTCTTCTAAGAGTCCAGTTCCAGGGCTGGGTCTTAATACCCAGTATAAACTAAGAGGTAAGAGACTTCTTTTGGTCCTTTTTGTGCGGGGCTTGCTATGTGTGGTTGGGAGGGGAGAATGGAGAGAAGACCAGTGTTACATTGAGCACTTGCTGTGTGCCAGGTAGTATGAAGGTGCTTCTAGATGCCATTTTATCTCATCCTCACAGCGGAGGTGCCAAGAAATAATGAGTAAACGAAGTCTATAAAGGTCATAGGATAGTCCCAATATTACAAAGCTGGCAAATATTGGAATCAGGATTCCACTCCTCATCTGCTTTAGCACCAGCACAAAACCTAAGGACATTCCTCTGCTACTCAATTTTTTATAGCCAATAGAGGGCTGATTCCCCACAACATCTCCTGATTTATGCCGTGGTGCCTTTCAAAGTTTGAGGAGATTGACAGTCAACCTCTGTTCAGTTCAACATGATGCAAACATGTTTAATTACAAATCTCATTCTCCTTCTCTCTGTGTCTCCAAGTATGTGTGTGTCTATACAGGTAAACATGTATATATGTGTGCATTTATTTATTTATACTTGAAATAACTTAACTCTTACACCCATAAATTCTACCTCTCTTATATTAGTCTAAAAACTAAAAGGTTTATGGTTGAAAATGCCCAACATAATATTGTCTAGATAATCAGTAATTAGAACAAGGCAAATGCTTGACAATAGATAAGTTTTTAAAATTTTTCAATGTTTATTTATTTTTGAGAGAAAGACACAGAGCAGGAACAAGGAAGGGGCAGAGAGAGGGAGACACAGAATCCAAAGCAGGATCCAGGCTTTGAGCTGTCAGCGCAGAGCCCGACCTGGGGCTCGAACCCACAAAACTGTAAGTTCATGACCTACACTGAAGTCGGACACTTAACCAACTGAGCCACTCAGGCACCCTGACAATAGATATTTATCTTAAGTTAGACGTGTGTAATTATGGAAAACCACACTGGGGAATATTTTCCTGATTAGATGAGGGTGGGACCAGATGGGTAACAAAAGGTCAGTTGTTCTAAATGTGAGAAAACGATAGATACTTTATGTTAAATATGCAAAAAATAGAATGGTAATGCAAACAGGCACAGGTTAATTCTCTGCAGTTAGATTATGACAATTCTTAAAAATTACACCTTCTTCCCTCTTTCTGTGAATCATCTTATCATTAGAAAGTAGGAAATATTGTTTGCAAAGGAGAGAGTAAATCATGTAAGAGGAGGAGTCATCTGAAGAGTCTAAGTCCCAGAGAACAGGCCATGGTAAAGGGCAGGCAAAGAGGAGGAGGGTAAAGCCTCCTTGTTTGGCCAGTGGAAGCAGGGAGGAGCCCAGGACAAGCACCCAGAGACTCCCAAACTGAGAGCTCTCCACTCCGGCCAGAGTCATGCCAACCCAGGCTCTCCCGCCCATCCCGCTCCTCTCTGTGTTGCTGCTGCTGCTACAGGTCCAGGGAGGGCACCGTACACTGAACAGGATGCAGAGTAGGTGATGGACTAAGGGGGTGGGGAGGGAAAGGGGCCAGGAGAGGCTGTGTCCCGTCTGGGGAGGACCTGGAAATTGGAACCTTAAATCACACCCTACTCTGACCACAGCACTATGAAGATTCTGGGTCTTTCCAAACGATAGCCCTCTGGCCCCTTTACCCAGCACCGGGAACACTGATGGGGGTGGAGGGGGAAACTTTGTCTTTTGATTCTCCATGCGAAGTACCCAGACACAAATGGTACACAGAGCAGGGTACCCCCATCAGGGCTGAGAATCACTTGGGGACACCGAACCACTATTCTTGGATTTCTGCCCATATGTGACCTGCAAGCATCCAGAGATATTGATGGGGGTGGGTACAGAATGAAAGGGCCCTGGGAAAATAAGTTTTGGAGGGTCCGGGGTCAAGTCAAAGTTCTCATCAGAGGGACCAGGATGATGGCAGCAGAAGGGAAATAGCGCAAGTGGTATTTTCTGGGAAGGGGCAGGGGTCCTGGACACAGTGACAGGCACAGGAGAGAGGGGGGAAGATGACAGGTCATCTTCCTCTCTGGACCCTGCAAATTCTGGGGAGTGAGTGGCTCTGCAGGATGTCTCAGACTTTGCTGAGTTTCTTATAGTGTAGACTCTGTGGGGGTGACTTCACCAAGACCATGACTAACTTGGGAGACAGGTTCCTGGCTGCAGAGAAAGGAGAGGGCCCAGGAAGGCCAGGCATTGAGATCTGTTGGCTAGACTGGAGGGATATAGGATTTAAGATACTACCAATCACCAGGATTGGGTGTAAAGGGCAGAAAGTGAGTGCCTTGAAAAGTCCAAGAGCTTCATAAACGGGACCTGGGTACTGGGGTCTTTGGGGAGGCTTTAAGCTTAAGACACATGATCTCTAGGGGTCTGGTTCCACTGACTCTGCTCCTGCTCTGTTTCAGAAATAGAGCAGTTCAATGAAGTCAAGGTTTGTGAAAAGCACACCAACATATATATGTGCAGACGTCCATGTGAATATCACCAAGATTGTCAAGCAAATAACATTTGCTGTTCAACCTTCTGTGGGAATATCTGCATGACACTCTAGGGAGTGGGTGAGGGGGATGGGTTGTGCACCCTGCTCCCCTAACCCTCTAGGCGGACCAACACCAGGCCCGCAGATCCCTGGCACCAGGATGTCAAGAGGAATGCACCCTCCCTCCTGTCTGAACCGCTTGTTCCTGTCAAATAAACCAGCACAAATGTTCACAGAGCTGCCTGTTTTACTCTCTGTGCCTGTAAGCATTGAGGACCCAGTGCAGACCCTTTCTCTGAGTCCGGGACTCTGATCTCTCTCCCCTTGTCATGCTTCTCTATTTTCTCTCCCATCGGCCCCTGCTCCCCTGCAGGCCCCTGAGGCCCAGCCTCATTGTTGATCTGCTCACTGACACAGTCCTGCCAGGGAGAAACTGCCCATTTATGGTATCTCCCAGTGCTAACCAGAACACTCCTCAGCCTGGAGTCAGAAGGGCCGAGTTAAAAATGAGGTAGATGGGGCTACACTCTGAGGCACAGAGTAGGAGACCCCAAGGGGGCCGCCTCTTAAATTTAATCTACCTCCATTCAGTTCTCCCCATTCTGCTCCCTTAGGGGGGGTCCCTCAGCCTTTCCTTTCTCACCTGCCTCCTCTTCTCTACTTGTTCATCCTAGTGGCTGTGGGAAGATCTCCACAAACTGCGTCCTCTTTCAACATTTCCTGGGTGGGATAGTTTTAGCCCAAGACACTCAACCCTCACCCTTTACCCTGAGGCCAACTATCCAAAAAGGATTCCTATCCAAAAAGGATTCCTAAGTGATGCTTACATTTCCACGAGCAGCCATTTTTTTCTTTGGAGATTGGATCCCTTTCAAAATGCAAACGCTGTATGATCTCACTTCTATGTGAGTAGAAAACAAAGACAGCCCAAACTCACGCGTGCGAAGAACAATTCGGTGGTTGTCAGAGGTGGAAGGTAGGGTGTGAACAAAATGTGTTCAAAAGGCACAAGCTTCCAGTTATGAAATGAGTAGTCCTGGGGATGTACTGTGCAGCATGGTGACCGTGGTTAACAATACTGTGTAGCAGTATTGAAAAGTTCCTAAGAGACTAGATCTTAAAAGCTCTCATCACAAGGAAAACAAATGTGTAGTAGTGTGGTGACGACTGTTAGCTAGATTTATTGTGATGACCATTTCACTACACCAATTTTGAATCATTACTCTGTATACCTGAAACTAACATAATGTTATATGTCAATTATATATCCATTTGAAAATGCAAATGCATGTGGAGTAATCGATTTCTAGGATATATGGAGAGCTCGGGAACGGAGACTATGAGAGCAGGCACCAACAACACAACCTTGCAGCTGTAGGAGAACACATAGGCACACTATGGATCAGAAATACATGAGCAAGTATTATATACAGGTGTAATATATGTGTGCATATGTGTATATATAATCGTATAATAATATGTATATGTGTATATATAATCGTATAATAATATGTATACATACATAATAACCTATACATACATCTGTGTCCATATGGGTGTGTGTAAACATGTGTGTTTGTACGTCTGTGTGTGCATGTGTGTATGTATATGAGGGGTGTTTATATATGTGTGTAAAAATGTGTGTGTTTATATATGTGTGTGCATATACACTGTGTGTGTGTGTGTGTGTGTGCGTGTGCATGTGTGTGCCTGTGTGTATAACATATACGGACAGTGACAGCCAGAGCCTGCTGTTTTCCTAAATTCTACACAGCTTTTTTGCATACCCATCCGCGTGATCCGGAACCAAGAGTGGCAAGAATCCTGGGAGGAAGCTCCTTGGCCCTCTCAGCGACGGTGCTCCTCAAACAGACCCCGAAGGGCCCCTAACATCCGGGCCAGACGCAGGGCAGGGCTGTGATTGCCCTGTACAGAACATCGTTTTCCTACCATAGAAAGCAAGGACTTGGGAATCCATAATTCAGTAGCTTTAGGTTTGGCACCATTTGCGGTCCCCCCCAAAGTTCCCTTCGGTTTGCTCCCACACATTTGTACCCAGGTCCCCAAATCCTGCCTTTTGTCTCTATACAGTCCACCCTCCTCAGCCAAGTCCCTGGAATCCCACTGCTCGATGCACCCGACGCATCCTGGGGCACAGCACTTGCATATGGGTGTCTCCAGACAGTGTAGGAAATATTCCTGGAGACAGAGTTCGCAAGCAGGAGGTCTGCTCCTCGGGAGCCCTGGCCCCTGCCCACCTGACTCTTCTCTTTTGTCTAATCAGCTCCAAGGCATGGGTGCGAGTGCCCAATACACTGCTCCTCTCTGATACTTGGTGAGCAGATCCGCCCACCCCTCACCTCACAAACTGCCAAGATTCGTGATAGATTCCGTCACTTCCCTTCCCTCATTTGCTGGGTGGTCATCTGTCTTTCCTAAAGTCCTTCCTAGACAGTCTCTTTGTGTCCACATACGACCCCCAGGGCATTTGGTGGGAGACAGTGTGATGCCCGAAATAGCAAAAGAGAATCAATACAGAGGAGGGTGGGACCTTATTAGCACCAAGCAAGTCCAAGGCAAATAGTTGTACAAACCGCCCTTCACTCCCCACCTTTGGGTAGAATCGGAGGCGCCACAGAAAGAGTCTAGACTTGGGTCTGCTTAGGAGGCCAGAGCTGACTCGGGTGCACAGCGTTCCTCCCAGCTTACAGGAGGTGCTGCTCACATCAAAGAAAATCCGATACTTTGGAAGGGGAGAATATCAAAGGAAAGAGTCTGTGATACGGCCACCGTGTAGTTCCTGGGTAGAACTTACAGATCCGCCACGACCCAATCACCATTAAGTTCCAGGCCTTTGAACATTGTTTTTCTGCTCCTCTGCCCCCATTCCAAGCCACTACCTCCCCTCCCGCTCCCCGGGTGGAAGTGGCCACATAAAAGAGCTTTCAGCCAGTTACCGCACACACTCACCTCAGACACCTTCAGAGGTAGGTGGGGGTAAGGGTCCTGAGGCGTGACATTTTACTTGTGGCTTCTTGGAGGAGTTCCCGGCCCAGGTGGTGTCGACACCATTTCTGTGAGATGGGGATTGTTGTCTCTGGTGTTCAAATAAGAACATTGAGAGAGAGGTGGCATACCTGTCTGAGGTCACACAAATAAAAGGGGCAGACGTGACACGAGACCCCCGTATCGCTGACTCTAACTAAATCGAACACTTTCTCCTCTTAAACATTATCTGGAAAGCCGAGGACCCTGAATTCTGAGGGGAGCGGTAGTTCTGGGTCTTTGTGATGCCCAGGGGCCTCGTCATCACCCTACACTCTGTCTCAGAAGATGCCCAAAGAGTCGCCCAGCATTCTCTATGTGAGCAGTGCCCAGCCTGGGCGCGATTCTATTTCTCTTCTCTGGCTCAGTTAGGGCACCTGAGGTGTGCGAAGAAGGGGATGGGACACCCCCAGGATCCTCAACACCCTTTAAGGGCAAGTAAGGAACGCAGAAAACTGGACTAAGAGCAAGGCCTTGTCAACGAACAGATCTCAAAGTTCTGGAAAACTTGGGCGGAGAGTGATATTTTTAGATACAAATAAATAGCTGCATGGAACCCGTGGCTTTGGATTTGCTGTGCACCAGCCTTCCTCCTTCTTTGTGCAAAAGGCAGTTTCCAGGAACCCAGGTGTACCCCAGTGCGTGCCCACCTTCCCCCAGCTACCTCCTACCTCAGATCCCCACCTGTAAGTGGAGGACGGAGCGTCGGCATTGCGTGTCTCTCTTGCCCTGTGCCGATGCCCTCAGAGGACCACAGACACGGTCTGAGCCAGGCTCAGGAATCGGACGCCCTGCACCTTGAGCTGGCTTGCTTGTGCAAACAACGTGAGTGGTTTATAGGATTTCTGGAAAGCTATCGTGCTCGAAGACAGTTTGCCTTCGCCCTGGAGCTTCACCAGTTCGGTTGTATCCTCTGGTAAACACCGCCCCACGGTAAATGAGCCCCCATGCCTTCACTTGGCAGCTTTCCTTCATCAAGCCGTGCTGAGGCAGGCTGGCAGGGACATGGTTTCTGAACGGAGAATGTGGGAGCGCAGATGTAAGCACCTAAGAGTGGAAGTCCCCCCAGCATCTGATCTTTTACGTTTAAAGCTGCTCTCCTTTGTTTCTCCCCACAATCTCCTTCTCTCCTCTTCCCTTCAGGTCTCCTAAATCCAACCTGCTCAAAGTCAGCGTGCCAAACATTCACATGCCTAAAACTTGCATTTCTCCAGCTTCTAAATTTCACTTATTCTGAAAGGAGAGTAAGTTTTCAAAGGCCCCTTGGAAGCATTTTGCACCTTTTAAATGATCTCTATGACTTACACTTGCTTTTGAGCAGAGGCATTTTGGTCGATTCGTCTAGAGCAGCGTTTTTCAGTAGCATTTTATGTGATGATAGAAATGTTTGATGTTTGAGCTGCCCAATATAATAGCCACTAGCTACGTGTGGCTATGGAATGCTTGAAAGGACTGGAAGCTGAATTTTAAGTTGACTTAAAATAGTCACATATGGGAAGGGCCACCACACTGGACAGTGCAGTCTCTTCTGCTTGGTTGAAAACTTCTGAGCAAATATAAAGACTTTCAGGAACAAGGACAATCATTACCTGTGACGATGCAATCATAACATTACAATTTTGATCTTTCCTTGGGCTCTTTTGTTTTCCTTCCTTTCTGGTTCCAGGATGGTAAAGCAGAAGATAAAGGTTAAAGGGGGCAGAACAGTAGAGCGCTGGGAAAATTGACCGGTAATTATCTTCCCCCCACCCCTCAGCTGCCAGTTGTCAGCAGGCCATCTCATCTTCTGCTTCACTCTTTTTTCCTTAACAATTTCCTTAACCATCTCTGGGGGATTGATCATGATATTTATGGTTGGCTTGTTGGCATGACTTGTGTGATGTGATCATATTATTTTGTCTCCCTTGTGTGTATTCTTTATTCAGAACGGCTAGTTGTTTCTTTTCTCCTCCTGGAAAATGAAGGCAGGAGCCCCACCTTTTGTGTGACTGCTCAGTCACAAAACATCTCAACCTAATAGTTAAATGTGCAGGTCCATGTAACGAACCACAACTCCACCAATTGTTGAGAACTGTGGACTCACTCCTCCCTCAGAAGCTCTAATTGTGGAAAAGGGTGTGATCGGTATCTCCATCTTGGGCTCTTTGTGATTCTGTTCTGTCACCCCCATCTGGCTAAAAAACATTTCTGCTTCCTAGAGAGTAGAGGCAGGGAGAACCAACAGGAGGAAGTAGGACAGCTCTCACACAGTAGATGCTATCCTAAGCTGGCTTTGTGCTGCTGGCGCCTTTTCGTGGGAGATTCCAAGGGTTCGCTGCAGACACAAAACACTATCTGGCCATTTACAATTTAGATGTGCCCCAACTGCAGCCCTCTTCTCTGCTACTAAAGGCCATTCTGGCCAGATCCCTCACCCGTTAGAGCCTTCAATCATGACTCAGATCTATGGTATCCCTACAAACTTCTGGGACACACAGTAAGCTCTATGAGTAGTATCCACAAAGCCTTTTCTCTCAACTTGGAATTAGAAGACAGCTTCCCTGCTTCCCGAGCAGAGCTTTGTACCAATAAAATCGTTGAAGGCCTCTCTACAACTCCTTTAACTTTGGGTCATCTGATTAGATCAAAGTTTAAGAGGTCCCTGACCCGTTCTTGGCTGTCAAATTTCTCAAGTCCTACTGAGTAACCCATCTCTCGTAATTCATTTTGGGTTCACTCTGGCACTCTGTCGTAGCGTCTAGACTAACACTTCCATTATATTATCCTATTACATATGTTCTTAAGTAAAAAAAAAAAAAAAAATATTCAGGACACTTGGCAGGTTCTATTATCCAGGTTCATAAAAATATTGAGGGCAACAAAAAGGATACACATACACTGGTTATCTCTGGGTGGTGCAATTACGAATGCCTATCTATTTCCTTCTTATATTTTTTGTTGTTTGACTAGTTATACAAACTGAAGATTTATCGATTTTTAATCAGAAAATGCAATGCATTTTTATTTTTTATTAAATATAATTTATTGTTGAATTGGTTTCCATACAATGCCCAGTGATCATCCCAACAGGTGCCCTCCTCAATGCCCATCACCCACTTTGCCCTTTCCCCTACCCCCCAACAACCCTCAGTTTGTTCTCAGTACTTAAGAGCCTCTTATAGTTTGCCTCCCTCCCTCTCTGTAACTTTTTTTCCCCCTTCCCCTTCCTTCCCCATGGTCTTCTGTTAAGTTTCTCAGGATCCACATATGAGTGAAAACATATAGTATCTGTCTTTCTCTGCCTGACTCATTTCACTTAGCATAATGCCCTCTAGTTCCATCCATGTTGCTACAAATGGCCAGACTTCATTCTTTCTCGCAATGCACTTTTAAACGAAAAAATTTTGCAAAGGAAGTGGCTGTAATGTGAGATGGGGAAGTAGCCTTGGGAAGCCAATGGCTAGTTTGATACGTTGTTGGGTGACAGAGGGTGTAAAGGGAAAGTAGGAGAAAGAATAACCCAATATTCATAAGCATGTTCTCTCTCTTTCTGATCCTACTCTCCTTAATTCCTGTTGTACCTCTGGCAGCATTGGGAGAAGACCAGAACTTAACCCAAACACGCATAGAGACTACTACCATGAAGCCCTGGGTTCTCCTACTCAACGTGATCATCTATGGGGTTGTGATGCCTCTGCCTGTGCTGGGAGGCCTCAGGAACAAGACATTTTGTAGGTGGTATGGCAAGGGAGGAGGGGTCTCTGCCCAGGCCCGGGATGTCTGGTGTAGCTGATTCAGGGACCACCTTTCCCGGATCCCAACCCTCCTTAGAGCTGAGACACCCAAGAAAGATTTTGGTTGGATGTTGCCAATCAAGTGCCCCTCCATGCTCCCCCTCTCATCTCTGAAAGCAACAATCATGGGTATATGGAAAGGGAACATAGTTCAGTCCATAAGTCCATTCCATAAGCTTGTGGGAAATGATATTTGACAAAGGTAGACTACCTTAGGTAGGGGAAGCACCAACACAGAGCTTCCCTCTGAGCCCTTCTTTTCGGAATCTGTGCCTTTGATGAATACCAAAAGGGCAATATTATTTCCTTGGAATATGAAAACTGGAAAAAACTAATAAGGGATTCTTAGAGTCTAAGTTTGGGGTCAGAGGATAAAATGGGGATAATAAAAGGAGGGTTGTGGGCCAGGGAAAGATACTGGGAATCTGGGGAGAGGCTGAGTGCTTAGGTGGTACCAGCAAGGAAGCAAATAGACAAGGGGAAATATAAGTGCCTATTCTCCCCCAGCTCAGTTTTCCATTCTGCAAACTGAGTGTGGAAATTGGAGCTACAGTATATTGCAGGCCCTGAAATCCAACAGTCCCATGAGAATAGACTTGGTGAAGTGGTGCCATTAGATGATGAGGTTGTCCTGGGTCCTATCTTTAGGGAGCTTGGGGAGGACCCGAATACCTGCAGTGCTGTAGGGATGTGGGGAGAGAGGGAAGGCATGGCATGCAAGAATGGTCTCCTGTGAACAGACACAACTAGAACTCAAGAAAAGGATTTTCTTAAAACGCAGAGAAATGTTTTGTTTGTGACTTCAAGCTCAGGTTCCAGAGCTTGGGGATAGTTAAGCTTGAGAAGGGTTTCTTCTCTAAGTTGTGGGTGGATGGATCTGCCAACATCTATCGTCTCAGTTTCAGTTGGAAGAACAGTGGTCGAGCAGTGCTGGATACAGCCTCTGTTACAGTACTGTGAGAAGAGGTGCACTAAATTACATGAGTGTTTATCTCCCAATCATACATGCTGCTGGACCTTCTGTGGAAACATCTGCTTGGACAATGAGTGAGTTGTTTGGGGTGGCAAGGTCGGGCCTAGATATGCTTCCTCACTACTGGTCACCCTCGTTCAGAAGGTGGGACCTGGAACAGAAGTCACCCAAGTCCCGGACAAAGAAACAGGCAGCATAAGTCGATGCCCTACTATCTCTGTACCTAGGCTGACATTCAGGGCAAAATAAATCAAGACACAAACATGGGGGCTCCACTTTTCTCCCTTCTCATTCAGTTCCCCCAAAAGGTCACCCATCAGTTATTCATCCCTCCTTTGTCCAAGGCCCCGATTATGGACTCCTTAGTCTGGCCTCTGTGTGGGCCCCTTGTCTCAGGCAGGCCCACGAGGCCCAGCCTCCACCTGTGTGATGAATTGGCAAACTTCTTGGGAGAAATTGCTTAAAAGTGGGTAACCCCTGAATTACAGAACAAATTCCTTTTCCCATTAACCGGGGCCAGGGATGTTGTTAAGTTTGGGAATGGGTGTTCCCTGACTTTTAACCACCTGACTTTTCTCTTCCAGAGAACCCTTTAAATCCATGCTAAACCTCTAGGCTCTAGCTGCCCCACCACTGATGTGGGCTAGAGGACGCCTATGTAGTCTAAGAAGAGTGCTGCCTGGCTACCTGTTGAGTTATTCCCTTGCCCTGGCTGAGGACCATTCTATTCTCCCCTTGATCTCTCTGTCCTGAGAAGGTTCAAGTCTCAGCCAAATAAACTGACAACCAACCCGAGGGCTCTGCAGTGTGTTTTACTCCATTCCTGTGGTTCCATTTGTCTCTTCACAGTGATCGAACTGTTCTTCCCACCCCACGACGGGTTATAGACAACCCAGTTAGTCTGCCTTCCCACTTATTCAGTAGACTCACGGCTGTAGCAACAATGCAGAGATTTAGAGAAATGTCAGTAAACACAAAGCTTATTCTCATTCACAATAGATTTCACTGCGGGTGGTTGGCGAACACCCCCATGCCATGCATGATTCAAGCACCATACATCTTTCTATCTATAGCTCCATCATCTCGCAGAGCCTCCTCTGCATCCAGCCAACAGATGGGAGAAGGTTGCGTGGAAGCTCCTGCAGAAGGTTTTTAAGAGCCAGGCCTAGAAGTGGAGCTCTGCTCCATCCACATGCTATTTGCCATAATGTGGTCATGCGGTCCCTTATTTGCAAAGGAGACTGGGAAATATAGTCTCGCTGTATGCCCAAGGAGAACAGAAAGCAGGAGTTGGTGAACACAGGGTGGTCTCCGACCTGTCTACTTAGGCAAAGCCAAACTCCTCAAGCAAGACCCAAGACCTTGGCCTCCACATCACTGCAAAATGGAACAAGCGCCCCCTGGAAAGCTGGTGGCTCCTCTCATTAGAGAAGGTGGTCCTGCCCTCAAGGCGGGCACTCAGCTTCCAGAATCGTCCCTCCTTCTGCCTCCTTACATCCTCTTATTCCTGCCTGTTGTGTCTGCATGGTAGTTTTACGTGGGTAATATGAGTCATATCCTGACATGTCTGGTAATGCCAGGCAGGCTTCCGGCCCATAGTGTTCCCTTAGATTAAATTCGAATATAATATGTGTCATATTATATTCTGCCATTAGTATCTTGAAGACCATTTTAATGTTTATTTATTTATTTCAGGGTCGGAGAGGGACAGAGAGAGAGAGAGAGAGAGAGAGGGAGACAATTCCAAGCAGGCTCCCCATTGCCAGCAAAGAGCCCAAGGCAGGGCTCGATCTCACGAACCACAAACTCATGACCTGAGCCAAATCAAGAGTCGGACGCTTAAACGACTGAGCCATCCAAGCTCCCCTTGAAGATCGTTTGGAGATATAACTTCCCTTGGATGAGGGGATTATAAAGTCCCTAGGATGTATTCATATCTGTGCCTCTTCCTGATCCAGAGGACAGTATATATTCATTTAGAGGGGCTGAGTCAGCAGATCACACTTATCAGCGGTGGAGCCCAAGGAAAGGTTCCACGATGTGATACAGCAAAGACCGAGGCCAGCGAGGATTAAGGCCTAACAGAACGCTGGTTAGTGCCTTAGAGCTCAGAGTAAGGAAGAGGCACAAGGACTCAGCGGCCCAGGCAAACATCCTTCAGGAGTGGGGCTTCGTCTTGACGTGCAGGGATAAGGGTGACCTGAAGCTCGATTGAGTCAAAGTGGTTATTCCTTCAGGACAAAAGAAGTCAAGAAAAACAAGAGGTTAGGGACACCCAACAGAAGGATGAGGGAAGGAAGAAGGTATTGTCCTCTTGGGTATCCAGGATAGTATAGGGAGAAAAAGCGCCTTTTCCTCTCCCCTTCTGGGTTCTTGTCTGAGACCCCCCACAACCCCCCCGCCACTGCAATCAAAGACAGATTAGCAGGAGAAAAACAAACTGAAGTTTCCCAACACGTATACCTCCAGTATACCTGGGAGAGACCAGGAAAACTTAGGGCCCCAAGTGGCCCAAGCCATCCCCTCCAATGACATCTTCAGCTGAAGACAAAAGATGTGGAAAGGAAAGGGAAGGCCCGTTATGCGAAGTCACCAGGAAAGGCACAGTGGACAAAGGCATGGTCGTTATGCAGATTTCTGCTGCAGGCTCCCTTGATAAAGACTTTCTAGGGGCTGAAAGTCATCCTTCTCTTCCACATCCAGAGAGGAGGACAGGCTTACAAATGGAGACTTCCCTCATGCGTGTAAATGTCTCTTCTGAAGGGGAGACATTTTTGCCAACTGAAAGATCTGCCTCTATGGCATATTCATGATTTTAAACTGGTTCTTTTTAAGAAACAGCAGACACAGGTGAAGCTCTGAAAACTGAATAGAAGTTACCTTTTTGCAAGAGATTGCTTAATGCAATCCTGAGTCGTGGAGAGGCGGAAGGGAGAGAAGATGTGTTGCCCCAGGCGAGCAGTTGCTTACATTTGGAGCTTTGGCTTTCATCTCCTATTTTCCTCCCTTTGACTACTGGAAGGGATTTCATTCAGTTCATCTGGGGCATTCCAAAAAGGAAATCCTTTTAAGAGGGACAGTTAGCTCCTTGACAGTCAGAATACCAGAACTGTATACTTTTTGTCACCTTTTCCTCTTTCTACTTGGGACAGAATGGGAGCACATCGGGCGGTACAAGGGTAGAGCCAAAGAATGCACCCGCGGCTGAAGCCACTCGTCCTAAGCCTCCTGGAAGTGGCAGCTTTTCCTCCGTGGAAACTCCGAAAGTCTTCAGCCTCTGCACCAGCATGCTGTGCTCCAGGGCCATACACAGCAGCACTGGGGACTTCTCTTCACCAGCACGGTGGCACTTCAGTTCCTCCAAGATCAGAGCACCCAGTTCCTAGATCCGACCCCTCCCTCTTTCTTAACGACCTCATTTTGGTAACCTACAACTCACCAGGCTTCCTGAGAGAGCACGTGAGAAATAAAAAAGATAGAGACTTCTTAAGCCACCATTCTCCATTAATATGCACTTCGGCTGGTGTTTCAGTTCGGATTCGTTTCGAATGCATGATGACAGCAACAACAAAGAAAATAGCGGCTTAAAGTAGGACGGGTCAATATTTGTTCATGTGGAAGACTGAGGATTAGGTGTCCCGAACCAGTGTAGGGACACCACAAACCATAGAAGATCCAGGCCGCTTCACCTCTTTGCTCCATTGTCCTTGACATGAAGTTTCCACTTCCAAGATCACCTCACGACCCACAAGGACTAAGCAAGATATGAAACACCCCTCT
Organism: Panthera leo; assembly: GCF_018350215.1. Taxonomy (NCBI): domain Eukaryota; kingdom Metazoa; phylum Chordata; class Mammalia; order Carnivora; family Felidae; genus Panthera; species Panthera leo. The sequence goes on from NC_056681.1 coordinate 15,261,075, forward strand.
CCCCCAAGAATAAAATTCAGACAGTTACTTCAAATGTCAAATCCAAGTAAGAACATTCGAACCATAGCCAAACTAGAGGAAAATGGAACGCTGTATTGCTCAAAACTGGACGAGGAAAGACTTTGTGGCCTTAATAATAAAATGGTGCTGTGGTGCAGCATTTTAAAAAATATTAACCAAGTCGCAATTTTTCTTCCTCTGCAGTTCCTTGTTTTTCCATCAAGCCCTTTGACCATGAAACCAGAACATGCAGGTGCGGTTTGCTTCCCCAGGGAAAAGAGGTCACAAAATTAACCAGCAAGTACAGAGTCACGCTCAGGAATCTGAGGGCTGGAGTATTCTGAAAGCCATTACTGGTCATTGAGAGAGAAAAGTTGTTTCTCCGAGTTTGTCTTGTGTTTGGGATGACAAAGCTTCTGCTTTGGCTCTCACGAGTGTGGAGTTCATTCCACAACCTCAGAATTAGGAATAAAGGTAAATATGTAAGAAGGGCTCTCGTCCACTGCGAACGTATAAACACTTGGAGGGCAAGGTGAGCGCTGGAGGAGTGGGTTAGGATAGAAACAGAAACATCCAGATAGGCTGGATATCCCAACACAAAATTGGGCCTGCCGGTTAAACAGGGTATTTGAATATGAATATCTGTTTCCCGTTGCTGCTGTAATAAGTCATCACGAATTTAGGGGCTTAAACCACACAAATCATTACCTTACAGCTCTGTAGGTCGCAAGGGCCCCACGGGTCTCTTCCAATGACAATCGAGATGTCAGCAGGGCAGTGCTCCTTTTTGCGTTTCCTCTCTAGACGGAAGGACCCATGTCTGCGTTCGTTCAGATTGTCGGCAGAATTCAGGTCCTTGAAGTTATGAGCCTGAGGTCTCCATTCCCTTGCCAGCTGTCAGCTGAGGGCTGTTTTCAGCCTCTAGAGGCCACTCACATTCCGTGGCGTGGGCCGCGTTCTTCCATCTGCAGAGCCAGCAAAGGCCAACTGGGTCCTCATGCTTCGCGTCTCACCTCGTTCTGTGGGTCTCTAGCCCACTGCAGTCAGGAAACATCCGTGCTTTCGTCCACTCATGGTCACACTGGACCCACCAGCCTCCCCATCTCAAGGTCACTACCCTTCATCTCATTTGCAAAGCCCCTTCACCGCTCCAGGTCAGCTAGTTCCGGTTCTTGGAACTAAGACGCAGGCATATTTAGAGGGACCTTTATCCTTTTTCTCTCTGCTTACACTTAAAACCTCACTAGAATGACATAAAAGAAAAAACTCACCCTAATATGCAAGGTTGAAGAGAATAGGAGAGGAAATGGGGAATAAGCATTTTCAAGAAATTGAAAGCTGGAAAGCCACGGCTTAACTAGTAAGTATCTTAATTCATTAGAAAAGATAAACCCAAACTGCCTGGCGGATTTGTATGGATTCCTGAGAATTTGGGCGGGGCTGGGTGAGGAATGTAAATAGAGCTGGTTTAGCCAAAGAACCCAAAAGAGAACTGAAGCCATTTTGCCAGCATTCAAAAATATCATGCCATGCTCCGGTGACTCACCTAGCTTTCTAGAGCCTACAAAGCTTTCATAATTTATTTTCTTGTGCACAGAAGAATCATGTGGTCTCTTATGTGCTCACCATCCTCAAGTGCTGAACACTTAGCAACTTTTCTCCTAATACGGTGGGCTTTTCCAGTCCCCCTTGGCTCATGCCAACCTCATTCATAAGGTTTAATTTGTGTAGAAGATGTCTTCACTTAGTAATGTGCGGAAGATGAGTCGATAATGCACAATATGTGTAAATAATGTGAGCGTGGAACAAGCAGAAGTGTGCCGCAGGGACTGTATATGCTTCCTCTTGCCTGGGTTCACGGAGGACATTTCAACGTTCTTGCAAGCACAATTCCTTAGAGGATTTTTTTTAAAAAATCTGGATGGATGTGATGCAGGTAAAGTCAAACTGTGACTTTTAACCTCTCCAATGTGTCCACACTTGGATTGCTTTTTCTCTCCAACAGTGTGATGGGACATCTCTGTTTCACGCCTGGATTTCCACAAAGCTTGTCATGTGTGGGTGATGGTCTAAATGAGGCTTCTCCCCTGGCTCCTGGACTGTGGCTGAGGAGGGAATACAGCCAGTCCACAGGCCACTTCAGAGTCCCCGGTAACAAGACTGAGTTACCTATGGCCTATGACCCAACGCGTGGGGGATACTCCTCCCAGGTCCCCTGGTGCAAGGAGCTGGATCCTGAAGCTTCCACAGGGGTACTTTTGTGTGTGGGTGGATGCCAAATTGTCGTAGAGGGAGGATTCAAGCAGGGGGCTCTTATTCAGCCATCTTGCTGCTCTCACTCCCCAAAATCACTGTAATGGAATTGAGTGATAGAAAGTTAGTGCATCTACAAAAATTGTGAATTAATTATGCTTTAAATAGGAAATATGCTGGTATCATTAGGACCTAATTCTTATGAAAGACAGGAAATATTCGGGAAATTCAGGCTTAGGAAAAGTTGTTCCACTTCAAATTTTGTGATCAATTTATAAGTCTGGAGATTAAAAAAATTTTTTTACTAATATTTACTGATTTGTTTTTGTTGTAATTTTTATGGAGGGGGGTGGGGGAGGGGGAGGGAGAGAGAGATGATATTAAGTGGCTCCATGCCCAGGGTGGGGACTGACTCCCAGCTCAGTCCCACAACCCTGAGATCATGACCTGAGCTGAAATCATGAGTGGGACGCTTAACCAACTGAGCCTCCAAGGCATTTCCATGTGCTTATGTTCTTAAATGGCTTTTTTTCCCCAGTCCTTTTATTTATTTATTTTTTAAATATGAAATTTATTGTCAAATTGGTTTCCATACAACACCCCAGTGATCATCCCAACAGGTGCCCTCCTCAGTGCCCATCACCCACCCTCCCCTCCCTCCCACCCCCCATCAACCCTCAGTTTGTTCTCAATTTTTAAGAGTCTCTTATGTTTTGGCTCCCTCCCTCTCTAGCCTCTTTTTTTTTTTTTCCTTCCCCTCCCCCATGGTCTTCTAAGTTTCTCAGGATCCACATAAGAGTGAAAACATATGATATCTGTCTTTCTCTGTATGACTTATTTCACTTAGCATAACACTCTCCAGTTCCATCCACGTTGCTACAAAAGGCCAGATTTCATTCTTTCTCGTTGCCACATAGTTTAAATGGCTTTTAAAATGCAGTGAAATACTAATGCAAGAAATATGTATGATTTTTTTTATTGAGAGATAAACTCTAAAGCTATCTGTCATGATAAGCTAGATGACTATTATCTATCTAGCTAATAGATAGCTGATCATATCTTAATACTTTTCTTTGTACTTTGCACTGTTTTTCAAATTTTAAAATAAATGATAATGCTATGAAGAATTCATTTCTGCAATGAGAGGAGGAGAAAGCATAAGGAGAAGGCAAGTAGCTCAGGAGACACCCGTGCCCAGCCAAGGAATGGTGCGTGGAGGAGAGGAGGCAGAACCAGAGGGGGCAGTGAGAGACCAGTCACGTGTTTTCCACTCCACACCCCAAAGCCCTTCGCTACCCCCAGCAGGACCTGGTGAAATCCTGGGTCTCCTGCCAGGCTCACACTCAGACATCCCGAGTTCACATCGTGAAGGGGTTTTTCTCCAGATGTTCACACTGTATTGTGTGGTGATCATCATGTCAGTGGCAGGAACACTGAGAGAAAAATCTGAGACTCAGTCTCCTTATTCAGGTAGGTATTCTGGTTGAGCTTCAAAACGAAGAAGGGGTATAAAACAAAAGGAACAAAGGGACTGGCTGGCATCTATAAAAGCATTGGTTCCTTTTTAAAGCCAGGATACGAGGAAAGTTGAATGTGCACTTCTCAAGTTTGAGGGTCTCCTGATGTTACAAGTAATGATGTGTTTATGTGTGTTGTGGGGACAGTGGTGGCTACGTGGCATTTTTTTTTAAAAGAGGATCTTAGCAGTGGAAACCTCCACAGGTTTCAAAACCCAGGTGGAAGGTGCTTAGACTGAGCCACTAGGAGTTTATGACTCCAGTTAGGAGTTCCAAGCATGAGCACCAAATTGGGAATGGGGTACTAATCATTTCTTGAAATATGCCCTTTGTCAAGGGCATTGGGTATTTTACGTTTATTTATTTTTGGGACAGAGAGAGACAGAGCATGAACGGGGGAGGGACAGAGAGAGAGGGAGACACAGAATCAGAAACAGGCTCCAGGCTCTGAGCCATCAGCCCAGAGCCTGACGCGGGGCTCGAACTCACGGACCGTGAGATCGTGACCTGGCTGAAGTCGGACGCTTAACCGACTGCGCCACCCAGGTGCCCCAAGGGTATTTTAGACCATTGGGCATGTAGAGGAGAAATTAAATGTGTGCTTGACCAAGAGAAGTTTGGAATCACTGGGGTAAAAAATTGAAATCAGCAGAATTGAGGGGGGAGTTGTGGGTCCATAACTGGTGGCAGAGGTTTCTGGGGAGCAGCTAGGTTTGGAGGGCTGTCTCAATGAGACAGGGAAAAGTACAAGACAGTTCTTCCTCTTCTCTGTGATCCATTCCCCCTACCCTGTAAATGAGGGCAAGAGACAAGAGGATCTCTTGGGACTCTTTGTTCTGGGAATTGGGTTGCAGGACTCAGGTCCTGTGATGTTAAGTTGCATGCAGGTGATTTTATGGTTGCTGGATTTGTTAGGGGTGGGAGCTGGATTTTGACTCCAGGAACAAAAAAGCCCACCCAGATCCCTAGACACAGAGAAGAAGAAGAAAAACCAATGGAGTGAGTCCTGTGGCTTTAAAGGGGTGGATAATAGTGAGAAAAAGTGGTCTTCTTGGAGCCACTGCTCATGTGTTCCTTCTCAGTTGTAGTAGAACTGAAACTGAGACACTGCCCGAGGCTTCCCAGTAACTACGGGTGCGGCAGAAGGTGCAAGTATGCCTGGCAATGCGGTGCGGGCTACGAATGCTGCTGCTATTCTCTCTGTGGTCCTATCTGCATGACCGTCAGAAAACATGGTAGGACCTCAGAAGCACCCCTCTCTTGCCGTTTGGTTTTTAAGACCGTGGACTCCCTACTGAGGGGACAGACAGAATATGTCTTCCTAGTCCTGGTACCCAGTCCAACTTGAGGTACCCCCCCCCTTCCTCCCATCCCAAATCCCTGTCCTCCCTCCATTCCAAGTCACTTGCAGGCCCACCTGATTTATCCAAACCCCATAGGTCTGACATTTATGTGTCTTTACTCATTGGGCTTAAAACATCTATAGTGTGCCTGGGTAGCTCATTTGTTTAAACATCTAACTTTTAATCTCATCTCAGGTCTTGATCTCAGGGTCGTGAGTTCAAGACCCACATAGGGCTCTGTGCTGAGCATGAGGCTTGCTTAAAGCAAACAAGCAAACAAAAAACATCTTGAGAGAAGCGTGGTGTGTGAATATCCTAAATCACAGAAAATATGCCTACCACCAGAGTTTGGGAGGATCTGTTATACTTAAAGAAATGTTTTTCACCAGACTGTGTGGCCACTGAATACCTACCCATTCTCTCTTCCAGAGGCTGACACTGAGGACTATACACCCGTCACCACCACCACCACGCCAGCGTTTGCTTTTTCCATGACCACCACCCTGACTGGTTAATAAATGGATACGGGGCATCAGAATAATACTACTTGATGTCCAGTGGGACCATCATCTTGTCCCAGCTGGAAAGGAGGGGGAGGGAGGAAGAGGGGTCCCAGGGCAATTTCTCCTACCTGACAGCCCTCTTCCCTGAACCATTATATTATCAATCTCAATTCCTTGACAAATAAACTGTGGAAGTAATTCAGAAGCTCTGTCTCTTCTTCTATAATCCCAGGACCATTCACTGTCTCCACCTTTCCCTAAGCCCCCAAACCGTGTCTCCCAGTGCATTTCCCTGATTTCTCAACGTTTGGAAGTTTGTTCTTCTTAGCCAAGACTCCTGGACTCTCTTGGTTCACTGACTAACATACCTGGGGAAAACTGCTTATGTGTGGGATGTTCTTATGGTTACAGGAAACACCATCTCTCTGGGTTCCCCATACCTTGGTGCAGCCTTTCTTTTCTTATTTCTGGCCTGTGATTCTAGCAGGTTCCCACAAGTGGCCTCCCTTTTAACTAATCCAGGGAAGTACAATCTTCCTTAAAGGTGGCAGCACCCATGGTCTACAATTGGAAAGAAATGCCATTGACCTCTCCAAGCTGTCCTCTCAGACAATGCCTCTTTTGTTATCATTATTTACTCAGTCACTTGGAATCTGGAGGAATTTTCTCAAATATAAATACTCCTAGAAAGAATAGGCAAGCTTTAGAGGGTTATAGAGCCTGCACTGTGCTCAGGCTGTGGCAAGGGCCACTCCTCATGAGTGCAGGTGTGGCTAACTCTATCTTTTGGCAGATAGTCCAAAGAAGGGTTAAGTCTTATGATCCAAGCAAACAGAAACCAGGATGGGAAAAGGCAAGAAGGGATGAATGAGACAGTGCCTTAAGTTATAAATATAGAGGGGTTGCTACATGTCCGTGTCATGGTATCATTTTTCTGGAAGAAGAGATGCTTGGTCCTTGAGGGATAGAGAGGAATTGGGATAGCTCAGAAGGAAAGTTAGTTTTCCTCCATGATGGAATTAAATACAGACTGGGGGAATAAGAATGAGAACTTGAAGGAAATAAAAGGCTGATATCCTACCTTCTACTATCCCAACACCAACAGATGAAGTTGCAGACAAGGTTGGGTTATCAATTTGGTATTAAGCTCTATGACCCTCGCATATTCTAATTTGCCAACTCTTCCTTTTGGGTCCCTGTTGTTATACCCATAAAACCTGCAGAGCACAAGTATTGTTTGCTAAAATTAACAAAGGAAAACGAACAGGCACAGACAGGTGGCTGAAACTACCATAGTCCACTCAGCAGGTTATTACAAATAGATATGTAGACTTCATTGTCTAAAAGCCCCTGTGCCAATTTCCTGAAATACATACAAGTTAAGGGCCAGAGATATACTTAAATAGGGGTTCTAGTAGGGAATAGGGTTGGGAGGGGTGCTTTGCAGAAAGAGTATTAGCTGAGATGGATGAAGGAGGACAGGTCTGTGGTTTTCTTCTGGACTAGCAGGGGGTGACTGCCTTAGGACAAAACCAGTGAACTGTTTCCTGCTAAGAAATTAGCATAAAAAAGGGGTTGAGAAAAACTCTGGAACCACCAAGCAATAGGACACTCTTAACCTGCAGGTGCATTAAGGAACATGATGAGCTTTTGCTTGTGGGTGTCTCACTTCAAAGCCCAGAGCTAACCTACTCTGAAAGCAGAAGCGGGAGGTGATTTGTATCCAAAATGTTGCTGGACAATCCTCAAGGAATGGTATTTTGCTTTCCTGGAAGGATCTCAAGGTCCCAAGTAAACTGGTCTGCCATTGCCAGAAGCATTATGGACCAAGAGACAATTTGAACATACTTCCCAGTAACTTATAGAATAGGAAGAAAAAACAAAACAAAATACAGCAAACCCAGTAACGATCTAAAAGATTTGAACAACACAAATAATAAGTGACTAATGTCTATCAAAAAGAATTCAGAATTACTGTGGAACATACATTCTTAACAAGAGCAAATGGAACATTTTTTTTTTTTTAATTCTCAACAAATGTCAAGAAATTGAAATCAAACTGACCACGGTGGAATTAAGCTAGAAATAAATAAACTAAAATGGCTAGAAAGATTTTACATATGATTAAAAATTAAGCAAAGCAATTCTGAGGGATCGTGGGTCAAAATGAAATCATGATAGAAAATAGAAAATATTTTGAACCAAAAATGAAAATATGACATTTCAAAACATATGCATACAGAGGGATGTTCACCAAATGACAACATATGAGACCCCAGCCTCTGTCCCACAACAAAGATCAACAATTACACAGGTGTAATTGGGCAAGCTCTGGAGTCCACGTAGAAACTTCAGCAAAATGGAACATACACCTGAGAATAATTGCATACGAAGAGAAGAAAGGGCAGCTACATTCGCCTGCATCATCCCATCCCTGCACGCTCCATGCCAAAGGGAAGTCTCCCATTAAAGTCCCCTCACCATGGAAGGAGAGAGCAGGGTGGGTCAGTGCCCCACCAGCTTTCCGGGGTATCACACAAAGGGTGGGCTTCTGTTTCACCCCACACAGACCAACTAAGCTGAAACATATAGAGACAAGTACTAACAGGAAATAAAAACAGTAGCAGCCACACAGTGGCATTGATTGTGGCAAACAGTGACCTGCTCTAATGTACAGCATGTTGATTATAGTCAATAATAGTGTAGTGCATACTTACAAGCTGCTGAGTCAATCTTACATGTTCATCACAAGCTTTTTGAGTCTATAGGCTTGTGTCTTCCAACATCCTTGGAAATTTCAAGTCATTATTTCCTCAAATGTTTTTTCAGCCTTGTACCGTTCTCTTCTCTTTCCATGACTGTGACAGATGTCAGGACTTTGGTTATTGTCCCTGAGGCTCTGTGTATCTTTTTTAAGTATATTTTTTGTTGCTGTTGTTCAAATTAGATAATTTCCATGGGTCAGTCTTCAAGGTCACTGCTCCTCTTTCTGTCATGTGCATTCTGATAGCAAGCCAATCCAGTGAGTGTTTAATTTCAGTTGTTATGTTCTTACCAAATTTCCTTTTCCTTCTTCTTTATGTCTTCTGTTTCTTTGCCAAGACATTCTATTTTTCCATCAGTTTCAAGGGTGTTCATGATAACTTGCTTCAGAATTGTTATATGGGCACCTGGGTGCTCAGTTGGTTAAGCATCCAACTCCGGCTCAGGTCATGACCTCACAGTTTGTGAGTTCGAGCCCTGTGTCAGGCTCTGTGTTAACAGCTCACAGCCTGGAGCCTGCTTCAGGTTCTGTGTCTCCTTCTCTCTGCCCCTCCCCAGCTCACACTCTGTCTCTCTGTCTCTCTCTCTCTCACAAAAATAAATATTAAAAAAAAAAGAATTGTTATAATAGTTGCTTTAACAACTTTGAAAGATAATTCCAACATGTATTTCATCTCAAAACTGAAGTCTGTTGGTAGCTTTTTGCCATAGGTTGATATTTTGCCATAGGAGTTGATGTTTTCCTTTTCCTTCATAGGCTACATAATTTTGGATTATATCCTGGACATTATGAAACTTACAAGACTCTAGGTCTTGCTTACACCGAATGGAGAAGGTTGATACTGTGTTTTGAAAAGTAGTTTAAATGATTAGGTTCAGGCTGAAAAGTTCAATCTGTCTTGGGTGGGTTGTGTTCCAATGTCAGTTTAGCTTTTCAAAGCCTCTGTTTGCAGTTCATTTGGTGCCTCCTTGCATATGCACCACCAAGTGACTAGTCTGGGACCTAGGTCATGGTGTATCTGTTAGTTCATTTCTCGATGCATGTCAGCATGCACAGCTTGGAGGTGAACCCAGGAATAACCCAGTTGCTTTCTCAACTCCTTCCCTTGGTGATCTCCCCAGTGCCTTCTGTTTCCCCAAGTCTCCAAACAACTTAGGCTTTGTTTACCCTGCATTGCCAGGCCCTTCCGCAACTTCAGCTCCATATCCAGAGCCAAGTGGCGGAGAACAAACCAAAGAGAGAAAAGAGAAACAAGGACAACAGGGGTCCACCGACTCTCTTAGAATTACAGTTGACCCCCTGGATGGCTCGGTCAGTGAAGGGTCCGACTTTGGCTCAGGTCATGATATCATCGCTCTTGGGTTCAAGCCCTGCATCGGGCTCTGTGTTGACAGCTCAGAACCTGGAGCCTGCTTCAGATTCTGTGTCTCCCCCTCTCTCTACCCCACCACCACTTGTGCTCTGTCTCTCAAAAATGAATAAACGTGAAAAAATAAAAAATAAAAAAAAGAATTACAGCTGACCCAACGGAGGAAGATTTCACTTCTCTCAGAGTTTTGGCTCCTTCCAATCTTATTCCAGCTGCTGCCCATCACTACTAGAGATTTTGTTAGGGACTGGGAAGCAGAAGAATTTAAGAGGCACCTGGCTGGCTCAGTTGGTAGAAAGTATGACTCTTGATCTTGAGGTTGTGAGTTTAAGCCCCATGTCGGGTGTAGAGATTACTTAAAAATAAAATCTAAAAAAAAAAAAAAAAAAAAAAATCACCAGAATATTGAAAAAGTACCAAGTAGAATATCTAGAAACATAACATATACCTGAAGTAAAAAGCAAAAAGAAAGAGATTGTTTGATTCACCGAGGATTACTCAAGAGTAGCACCAGAAGCATAGAGAGAGTAGAAATAAATTTTTAGGGGTGCTTGGGTGACTCAGTTGGTTAAGTGTCTGACTTCAGCTCAGGTCATGATCTCACAGTTTGTGAGTTCAAGGCCCGTGTTGGGCTCTGTGTTGACAGCTCAGTACCTGGAGCCTGCTTCGTATTCTGTGTCTCCCTCTCTCTCTCTGCCCCTCCCTTGCTCATACTCTGTCTCTCTCTCTCAAAAACAAATAAACATTTAAAAAAATTTTTTCAACATGCTGGCTTAAAGCAATTAATCTAGTTCTGAATACCCTTTGGAACCTTCTTTGTATTTAAAAAAAATCTGTAAGCTTTTATTGAGGTACATTGATGTGTAAAAATTGTGTATATTGAAGGTGGGTATAATAAATTTTGATATAGGTACATATTGTGAAATGATCAACATAATCAAGCTAGTTAGCATATTTATCACCTCAAATAGTCCCCCCCCCTTTTTATGTGTGGTGAGAACACTTAAGGCCTACTCCCTTAGAAAATTTCAAGTACGCAACACAGTATTATTAATTATAGTCACCATGCTATCCATTGGATCCCCAGAACTTACCCATCTTTCAACAGAAGGCTTGTCCCCTTAGACATCCCCTAGTCTCTGGCAACCACTATTCTACTCTCTGCTGCTATGAGTTCCACTTTTTGAGGTCTTGCAGTAGTTGCCTTTCTGTGTCTGGCTTCTTTCACTTAGCATAATATCCTCCAGATTCATCCATGTTGTTGCAAATGGCAGGATTTTTTTTTAAGGCTGAATCATATTCATGTATATCACATTTTCTTCATCCAATCATCTATCCATGGACACTTAGATGGTTTCCATATCTTGGCTATTGTGAATAATGGTACAGTGAACATGGGGGTGCAGATATCTCTTCAGTATTGCTTTCATTTCCTTTGGATATAGTATACCCAGAAGTGGGATTGCTTGATCATATAGTAGTTTTGTTTCTTATTTTTCTGAGGAACCTCCAGACTGTTTTCCACAGTGGCTGCACCAATTTAAATTTCCACCGAACACACACAAGACTCCTCATTCTCCACATCCTTGCCAACACTTGTTATCTTATGACTTTTGGATGATAGGCATTCTAAGAAGACACGAGGTGATATCTCATTGTAGTTTTGGTGTTTACTTCCCTGATGATTAGTGGTGTTGACATCTTTTCATATATGGTTGGTAATTTGTATGTTTTCTTTTGAGAAAAGTACACTCAAGTCCTTTGTTCATTTATTAATCAGGTTATTTGTTTTCTTGTTATTGAGTTGTTTGACAAACACACAAAACCAATTTGCAAATACAGAATCTGCAAATAATAAGGATAGATAATAGAAAACTCAAAATAAGATTGTAGAAATGAACCCACATGTCATTAAATCCCATAAATATCAATTAATAGGTAAAGATTGTAGATTTTTAAATGTAGATTTTTTAAATGTAGATTTACACTGTTTCAAAAATGAAACACAAGTGCATGGAAAGGTTGAAGCAAACTGAGGGGGAAAAGTCGAGGCAAATGCAAACAAAAAAAAGAGATGGTATAGTTAGATCGATATCAGGAAATACAGAACCGTAAGACGAGTTTATTCTCAGGATAGAGGAGGAGTCACTGTATAACAATAAAAGATTCCATTCACCAGGAATGTTTGCATTTACCTAAATCAATAGAATCAAGATCTATTAAACAAACACCGATGCAATTGCAGACATAAATTGAGAAATCTTTGTAGTGAGAGCCCTCCACACACCGTTCCGAATTATTGACAGTCAAAGAGACAAAAAATTACAAAGATTTAAGATATTTAAACAACACACTGTGGAGATAGGCAGTGCTCTGCATGCCACACTTAGCGAGATTCAGTATCGGAATGTAGATCACTGGATAGGAGTTATGTAGAAGATCACATCTTGGGAGGAAGCATCTGCTTACTGTGCCCAAGCGTGGGACAGGGTGTATGAAGGAGATCCATGGAGCTAATTGTCCGCCTCAAGGTCTGCCAAGTGACTGAGGCAAAAGGCATATTGCTGGTTGAGTAGCCAAGCAGGAGACGTGCCGTGCCATTGAGAGGAGGAAGATGTGAGGAAGGAGCTCTCGGCCATGGAAGTGGGACCTGAGGCTGGTGTACTCCCGGCATGGGTTGGGAGTGGGGGGAGCAGTAGGGGGTTATGGGATGTGATAGAATCATAGTGAGGCCTTACCTGTAGTTTCTGAAAATGGTAACCTGGAAATTCAACTGTTCCCCTAGCTGCTGACCACCTGTGGACCTTTCAGTTGCAAAACGCTCCTCCATTCACTGCAAAGAGCAACCTCTGCCATGTGGGGAAGCTGGGCAAAGAGGTAGGTTCGACGATGGGGTTCTGGGGAAGCTTCTGACTACCCAGGCTCAAGAAAGGAGGAGCCCACTGGGTTTGGAACGTTGTCAAAGGGACAGCTGGGAAATAGGGAAAATATCCCCACCATCGTTTTAAGTGACTTAGAATCTTATGGTCCCAGAAATTCAAGCAAATTGCCTTAATCTCTTAAAATTTCTCACAATTGCACCACTACGCATGTATTAGAACGACTAAAATACAACATCTGCGATCTTAAATGCTAGCAAGTAAGTGAGGCAAGCGGAGCTCTCCTGCACCACTAGTGGAGATGCAAGGTGGCACAGACACTTTGCAAAGCATTTTGGTGGCTTCTTGTAAACATATACTTATCACACAACCTAACAATCCTACCCCCTGGTACTTTCCCAAGAGACATGGCAATTTATGCTCATACAAAAACCTGTATGAAACTGTAGGGAGTTAATTCATAATCACCACAAACTGGAAACAACCCAAGTGCGCGTTAACTAGTGAATGGATAAACAACCTGTGGTGCCTCCATACGATGAAACATAACTCAGCAACAAGAAGGTCCAGACAACACACAACAACATGAGGGAATCTCAAATGCATTATGAAAACATGTTGTGAACGTTAATATTTTAAACACTGCAACATAACTTTTATTTTATTTTATTTTAATTTTTGTTAATGTTTATTTATTTTTGAGACAGAGAGAGACAGAGCATGAACGGGGGAGGGGCAGAGAGAGAGGGAGACACAGAATCAGAAGCAGGCTCCAGGCTCCGAGCCATCAGCCCAGAGCCTGACGTGGGGCTCGAACTCACGGACCGCGAGATCGTGACCTGAGCTGAAGTCGGACGCTTAACCGACTGAGCCACCCAGGCGCCCCACAGCATAACTTTTAAAACAAATCCTTTGGATGGGGCGCCTGGGTGGCGCAGTCGGTTAAGCGTCCGACTTCAGCCAGGTCACGATCTCGCGGTCCGTGAGTTCGAGCCCCGCGTCAGGCTCTGGGCTGATGGCTCGGAGCCTGGAGCCTGTTTCCGATTCTGTGTCTCCCTCTCTCTCTGCCCCTCCCCCGTTCATGCTCTGTCTCTGTCCCAAAAATAAATAAAAAAAAAAAAAACAAAAAAAACACAAACAAATCCTTTGGAGCCAAAATACCATCCTAATTTGATACCCACAATCATCCACTTAAAAAGTATATGGGGGAGGGGCGCCTGGGTGGCTCAGTCGGTTAAGCGGCCGACTTCGGCTCAGGTCATGATCTCCCGATCCATGGGTTCGAGCCCCGCGTCGGGCTCTGTGCTGACAGCTCAGAGCCTGGAGCCTGTTTCGGATTCTATGTCTCCCTCTCTCTGACCCTCCCCGGTTCATGCTCTGTCTCTCCCTGTCTCAAAAATAAATAAAACATTAAAAAATTAAAAAAAAATATATATATATATGGGGGAGGGGAAGGGAAATAAAAGCTAGAGAGAGAGGGAGCCAAACTATAAGAGACTCTCAAAAACTGAGAATAAACTGAGGGTTGATGGGGGGTGGGAGGGAGGGGAAAGTGGGTGACGGGTATTGAGGAGGGCAACTGTTGGGATGAGCACTGGGTGTTGTATGGAAACCAATTTGACAATAAATTTCATATCAAATATATATATATAAAATCTCCTGAAATCATTGTTGTACTATATGATAACTAATTTGGATGTAAATTTAAAAAAATAAAATTTTAAAAATTTAAAAAACAAAGAGAAAAAAATATGGAAAGCATTTCTTTAAGAGTTGGACATTTCAAAACACTTCTCCTTCTCGTAGAACTCGTATTTCCATTCTTATTGCCCCACAGACTCACAATCTAATGTAATATAATCTTATGCTCAAAAGCCTTTTAATCACGACCTTTTCATACTGCTATGCCATAAACACATGTATATAGATTAAAATGTAAAGTTTTCAATTCCTGGGACCATAAGACTCTAGGAATAAAATGTTTTCTTACAGACTGATTTTTCATTCCATTTGTTACTTCGATAACATTATAATAGTGACCATATAAGTAAATACATTGAAATTATCGATTGGCAAAATTTTATTGATAAACAAAATTCTATAGGTAATGAATCTCTTGGTGATATGTAAGTGCATGGGAACAAAAGGAGTTTTAGTATAGGTATGTCACGTGGTTCTTCAAACTTCCAGATCATTGCCCCCCAATCATGTAATATTCTATAATAAAAAACTCTTTTTAATGATCTAATCTAAATATTCATATAAGCTTACTTAAATCCCCTTTCTATGTTTACAAGGCATAGAACTGGAAACCTTATACTTGAAAAGAATTTGTTTCCTGGGAATTAGGATACTGATCACAAATCACACGTGACTTTCTCCATTTCTGGAAAGTTTACCAAAAAGGCTTTACCAGTATTTACCAAATGATCAATAATGTTATTAATTAGACTTGTTACTCTTTTATGTAGACATATTGTTTAATCTGATACACTGTAAGCACTGGAAAGTTTGAATACTACTAGCTTCCATAGACCTTCCATAATATATATTTTATAAAATGCTTTTATCTTATTGCATGCTTTAAATACATTTTAAAGTTGGGGGAAGCAGCTAGTGGCTCAGTTAAGCATCCCACTCTTGATTCTCTCTCAGGCCATGGTCTCGTGGGATTGAGTCCCACGTCAGGCTCCAAGCTATAAGTGCAGAGCCTGTCTGGGATTCTCTCTGTCTCCTCTCTCTGCACCCCACCCCTGGCCCTCTCTCTCTCTCACTCTCTCTCTCTGTCTCTTAAAATAAACAAATAAGCATTAAAAAAATTTATGCCACAGATTTAACTCTATTTATGGAAAATGTTAAACAAATCAACTAATTGGCAAAGTCAGTCCTCAATCGGCCAAATCAGGCCACTTTCTCCCACAATACAGCTGACTTCATTTTTCAATTGAAATTAATGTTTTCATACACATCCCTGTGGATATGTGCCATCACTCTTGGGATTTCTAACTCTAGAAGAGGGAGCTAAAGGCACAGTGACATACTATGACTTTGTCACCTGAGTGAAACAGGGTACCGACCAACCTCTTAGTATTTCCTACCCACACATTTTTGCTTTGCTCTTTGGGAAGCGTCCTCAGGAAAATGCACTCTCAAAGTGTTCCTTTGTTTGTAAGTCAGTTTTTACACTTTGGACACATGCAAGAGATAGGTAAGGAGTATGGTCCCTACCCCTCCTTTTTTGGAAGCAGCACGGGGCTTTGTGCGAGACAGAGAAGGAGAAAGGCAGACTGCAGGCTCTTCCTCAGGCAGACCAACTTCAGGAAGAAGTAAATGCGGAATTTGAGAAGCAGGACATCATGTCCTTAAATCTGTCCGTGCCTGTGTACCCTCTGGAAAACCTTCCTGTGCCCTCAGGGGTACGTGTGCGCCAGCATGATCAGGACTGACTGAGTCGAATCTCGTCATTTTCACATGGGTAGACTGACATAGGAGGAGCCCCAAATGGCATGGCTTCAAAGTCTCTTCGTTCCTGGTTCGTTGCTGTTGCTACAGCACCCTAGTGCCCATGCCTCCCACGTCTGTCCCGCTGCCTAGGGCCACTGGGCAAGTCCCCCACACGCATTTGCTCATTCCCCATAGGACCCATGTTTTGTAGTCTCTTGCCCAAACAGATCCTCCTCAAATCAAAATGAATCCACTGTTTTAAAGTTGCCAGATTTAGGGGCGCCTGGGTGGCTCGGTTGGTTAAACGTCCGACTTGGGCCCAGGTCATGGTCTCACGGTCCGTGAGTTCGAGCCCCGCGTCGGGCTCTGTGCTGACAGCCAGAGCCTGGAGCCTGTTTCAGATTCTGTGTCTCCCTCTCTCTCTGATCCTCCCCCATTCATGCTCTGTCTCTCTCTGTCTCAAAAATAAATAAACTAAAAAAAAATTAAAAAAAAATAAAGTTGCCAGATTTAGCAAATAACAATATAAGCTGACCGACTAAATTTGAATGATAAACACCAAATAATTTTTAGTATAACGATGGTCCTTGTATTTCATGGGATATACTTCTATGAAAAATTCTAACCGGACGTGCTGTATTATATTTGGCAACCTTTGGTCTGCATCTCGCCCTGCCCCCCCCCCCCCCCCCCATCCCCGGGATGCTCTGATTCCTACTAACTGACTACAGGCTAATCTAACCAATGAATTCCCAAGACTGGGTTAACAGGTGTAAGACTTCACACCAAAAGGGTGATTTGATTACGAGAATTTAAGGCACCCGAGGGCCTTGGCTAATCTTTTGGGGGAATAAAAGCAATGATATACACAGTGTTACAGGACACTCAAAAGCTGAAAAGGTAATAACTTTTTTTTTCATTCAGTGAATTATTTTTTTATTGACTAAAATATATTAAGCACTATATGCCAGTCACCATGCTTTCCACATACTTCAATTTGTTCTAATGTGTAAGAAGTAGTTGTGTTACTATTTCCTTTAAAGAAAACCAAGGCTTGGGGGCGCATGGCTGGTTTGGTCAGCAGAATGAGCGACTCTTGATTTCAGGCTTGTGAGTTCAAGCCCAGCATTGGGTGAGACTTAAAAATAAAATCAATAAAGAAAGAAAGAAAGAAAGAAAGAAAGAAAGAAAGAAAGAAAGAAAGAAAGAGAGAAAGAAAGAAATAAAGAAAGAGAAAGAAAGAGAGAAAGAAAAAGAAAGAAAGAAAGAAAGAAAGAAAGAAAGAAAGAAAGAAAGAAAAGTAAAACTGAGGCTCAGTGAGGTTCAGTGGCTGAGCCAAGGCCACATAGCTGGCAAGTGGGGGATCCACAGTGTGAACTCGGGTCCAACCTCCAGCACTGCTTTTGACCACTCCATACCACTCAGGAGGAATCTCACACAATCTCATCTAACTCTCACAGTGACAACAAAGCTGCCAGGTAGGTGTATCATTTCCATTTCCTCGATGAGGAAACTGAGGATCCGCATACAGCTACACCTGTAAGTTACCAAGCCAGGACCAAAAACCAGTTGTCACTGAGTTTGGGGCCATAATTGCCATTCCGAACAGTCCAGGCATTGCTGTAACATTCAGAGAGGACACAGGATTAGAATTCCGGTGGCGGGGGTGGGAAACGATAAGTTGCTACAAGTCTTTCCTCTTAGGCAGCCACGTAATATGGTTCAGGAGATCTGAAAAGGACTCCTGGCAAGGTCTGAAGTTCCACCAATAATATAGGTGCATTCTGGGCATAATGACGTTCTCTGTCTCTCTCTTTCTCTCTTCCTGTCTGCCTCCCTCCTCTCTTGCTGTTTTCAAATTGCATTTATGTATTTATTAATTTAATGTGTTTAAGTTTATTTATTTATTTTCAGAGAGACAGAGAGAGAGAAAGAGTGAGCACCCACGAGTGGGGGAGGGGCAGAGAGGCGGGGAGAGGGAGAATCCCAAGCAGGATACTCTCCGCAGATAGCGGGGGACCAATCTCACAAACAGTGAAATCAGGACCTGAGCCAAAATCAAGAGTCAGATGCCCAGCCAGACAAGTGCCCCTCAAAACGCATCTTAGTTTGAGAGGTAACACTGTATGGCCTTATCAGTTCTTCACATCACAAAATGAAACAGTACATAAGGACCAGGAAGAGACATATGGAAATGGGATTGAGTGAGTGGGGGGGGGGGGGGGGTCGTCTATTTATGAGGTGCTCTAGGAGTATCAGAAGCTAGGCTTGGATAACAACAGAAAGGAAATGAGGGATCCTTTGGTTAACCCTCGGTCATCTGGGACTTTCTTGCTCCTGGACCCAATGGGACATCTCAGGCCCTCCTGAAAGTCTCCTACCATCAGTGTCTTGCCATCAGTGGAGCAAGAAAAAGGTGTTCTCTCGTGTCTGGGGTTGCCCTGGGGATGACAGTGGGCAGACCAGCCCTGCAACTGTTCCAGACAAATCCCTGTGATCACTGATATGTGACCTCTCATGTAGGAGTGACACAATGGGCGAGGGTCCCGGTGGGACATGGCCCAGTGCCGGGACAGAGTGTGGGGCCAACAGGAGGGTCCTGGGCTTGAAGGGCCTGCCGTACTCTCCACGTGACCTCGGACAACCCCCTTCCCCACCGTGTATCTTGATTTCCTCATCTGTGAACTGAGGGAAGTGTGGACCATCTGCATGGCTCTCAGCACACCCTCTGTATCTCTGTCTGGCTTGTGCCTAATCCCCCGCCTCTTGTCACCCCACACAGGCACCTTCCTGTCCACAGTTCCACCTTCTCCCCAAGGAATGTAGTGCTCCTGCTGCTTCTCTCTCTCTCTTTGGAGGAGACATCTTCATCGCCAATGAAAAGAGTCAAAGGTGGGTGGAGGGAAGCTACGGCTGCCCCTTCTTCAGGAGGCCTTCCTGGGACTGAGGGTCAGACAGCAGGCAAGGACTCACGTCGGATGAAGGAACTTCTACTGTGGCTTCAGAGGACTAGCCCTGCTCACCCACCCTGGAACCTTTGAATCCTTCCCTGACTGGAGCCCCCAAATTATTTCCTTAACTTTGCCTCATTTGTATCTTTTCCAAGTTAATTTTTTGGAGGTGAATCAGACACTGGGGAGGACCTGAGGTGAGAGGACAGTGAGGAGGAGGTGGCACAAGTGGAAGAGAGACATGGGCGGAGGTCGGGAGCTGTCTTGGAAGTGGTGGCCAAGAGGGGAAGCCATGGGACTTGGAGAGAGATTAGGAGGAGGAACTGACCCGAGTCCATGTCTGACAGGATGCTGGGGTGACAGAGAGGGAGGAGTGAATCTCAGGGTTCTCTCGATAGCCTGGGGGCATATTGATGCCAATATAAAGATGGGAGCAGAGAGAAGGAGGCACTGCTAAGGCATAGGGAGATGCTAGTTCAGTTTTGTACATGTGGGAAAAGAGGTCTTATGAGATGCCCAGGTGTATGTTGCCAGGTGCTTGGATATGTGTCTTAGCTGGGAAGTGGGGATAGGTCAGGAGGGAGGCATAGGAACCACAGATAGCATCGTGGGAATGGATGTGGTCTGTGGGAAGTATGTGTCAAGTAATGACAGCAGAGAGCAAGACCCAAACTTTGGGGAGCATTCCCAGTAGCTGCAGAGGAATCCCCAGTTTGTGTGTTTCAGGGGAGACCACATGGACAAGCTAAGTGGCTGGAGAAGGCTGGCTGGGAGGGAGGAGGATTCTAAGTGGGAGCTGAAGCTGACAGAGGGGGAAGGAGCTAAAGTGTAGAACCCAAAAAAGGTTTAAATGCCCCCAGATGCAGGAGAGAGGTGGGCCTGGGTAAAGTCAACACTAGTGAGGAGACATTTGTCTCTGGCTGTGTAACACACTACCTGTAGTTCAGAGGTCTGGTGTGGTGCGTCTGGCTCAGGTTCTGTCTCTGTTCGGGCTGTCACCAGGCTGACATCCAGGTGTCAGCCAGAGCTGCAGTTTCCATCTGGGACCCAGGGTCCTCGTCCATGCTTACTAGCTGTAGCATTTGCACTACTGAGGTCGCTTCCAGAGGCCACCCTTAGTCCAGGGCAATTAGCTTCTTCCATCCTCAAAGCTACTAATAGCCTGTTGGATTCCTCTCACCCTTCGAATCTCTCTTACCTCTTCTCTGTTAATCAGGGGAAAACCCCTCCTTTTTAAAGGACTCGACAGCTTCGGTCTGGCCCACTCAGATAATCTCTGTATTTTAAGGTCAATTAACTTGGGACTTTGCTCCCATCTATGAAATTTCTCCACAGCAGTACCTAAATTCATGTTTAATTCAATAACCAGAGGATGGGAATCTGGGGGGGGGTGCGACTTTAAGATGCTGCCTCCTACCGGGACGGATATGAGGCAGCCATGTTTAACCCTACAGAGGGAGGAAGCAATCCCATATCTGCCACGCTGTTCCCACGTGCCAGGTACTGTGATGAGTGCATTACAGACATCATCTTCCTTAATGCTTATAAGCAGACTGTAAGGAAGAGATTGAAATTCTCATTTTATAGGTGGAAAGCTTAGGACTCAGAAGGAAGACTTTTTTCTCCAAGATAACTTAGCTAGTCGTGTTGGAGTCAGGCTCCCACGCCAGGTCTGTCTTATAGTGCTCCTCTCGCTGCACTACTCCTGCCCACTTTAAAGATAACTGTGAAGTTACATAGTGGAACTCAGGTTGTTCTCGAGCTCACAAGGAGTCGGGGGCCCAAATCGGGTATCGCGACCACAATATTCCTATTTCCGTGATATTTACACCACTCCTCACTAATTTCCCTGTCAACTGAGATACTGGAGGCAGAGGGATTAGACATTAAAATATTAAGCTTTAAGAGGAGAGAGGAGTTCCCAAACTTAAGGTAAGGCTCCTGGTCCCTATTTAACTCCCTGCTGTAGAATCTGAGATGCTTCCCTTCCCTTTCCTTCTTCCAGGAAACACAGTTTCCTGATTCAGATCAATCTGAATGAGCTACAAGTGGTGAGAGGCAGACCCAGCCCATAAGATAAGCAAAGCAAGCACTGAGGATGGAAGGTAGAGGAGAGGGCTGAGAGAATGTCACTATTCCCCTTTGCCATGGCGGGGGGGAGAGCTGAAACTCTCAAGGGATGTGAATGTGGACACTGTTCTCTTGCAGAGAAACCAGGAGTGTGCCCCCATGAGAGGATCACCTGTGAAACTAAAGTTCCAGATTGGTGCCAAACTGATGGGCACTGCGCGGAACAGATGAAGTGCTGCTCATTTGCCTGTGGGAAGAAGTGCATGGATCCACTCCAAGGTAGTGGCACCAGGGCTGAGGGCACAGGTGCCTTTTGAGGTGTCTTACTTCCTGCCCCGTCTAGAACTTGCTGAATGATTCCCTTGAATGGTAGGACAAAGAGGCCAGGGCTCATGATTTTCTCTTTTTCTAATTATATTCCAACCCTCAAGTACAAACAATGAGTCTAAGCATGGTGGATGGCAACTGGATAATATTGATGTTAGTCTTCTTGGTTCAACATTCAAGCATTCACAAATAACTAATACTTGTCGTATGCTTCCTATGTGTCAAGAGGCTATTGTTGCCACTGTGGTAAATGTAAACCCCAGTCAGCTTAGATGCTGGTCTTATTTTTGGACTCTTTGGCCTTCAAAGAGGTTTTCTGGTAACTCAAAGTATAGAGCATCTCATAAGAGGAAATTGTGCATTATAGATATAGATATCCATTTATTCACTCAAAAAATATCTACTGTTAGTGTCCTTTGGCCAAAGACCACCAGGAACACATATGTATTTGAACAAGTTGGATTTACTACTCATTGCAGTGAGGGAGAATGTTCACCATAGACAACCTGAGAGATCTCAGTAAGAAGCTGTTGGAAAGAATCTACTATGGGATTGAGGCTTTGACTGAGTAATTTGCAGGGGTGGATTTGGTCTATATGGGGTGTTGTCAGAAAGTGGGGCAATTTTATGATTATCTCATGTTATCTTATCTACAGAGAAGGGAGGCTAGACTGAGGATAAAGCCATAATGTAGAGAAACATAAATCACTCATAGATGTTGGGTATTCTGTGGCTTTCACAATTACTGTTTTTGGTCTCCCTTTATCATGGTCCCAGAGTGACCTTGTTTGATGTAGCTGTCTGGTGAGCTGGTTAATATCTGACAGGGGCACACCATGGCTCAGCTGTGAGCTCTGATCAATTTCCAAACATGAGAGATTGGTTTTTTTTTTTTTCCTTCTTGATGTTTCATTCTATCTATGTGCCAGGCACTTTGTTAGGCACTTTGGATAGAGTCATTGAACAAGTCTTGTCCTCCCAAAGCTCAGGCAGTAGAGAAGAAAGATCAGCTCCAAAGCACGTCATATGCTTTTCACTATGTCTTTTGAAAGGTGTGAATGATGCTCAGAGATTCAATGCAACATAGAGTATTTGTAGTAGAGCTAGGCTAGAAATTTTATTGATGATGGTCTCCTAATCACTTGGATCTAATACCAAGAACTGCACAAAGGTGAGGGCCTGAACCCTTCTTTGTTTTTGCTACCCTTTATGTTCTTCCCTCTTTGTTTCCTGCCCTCAGAACCCTGCATGCTACCCTCAGAGCAAGGAAACTGTAACAGTAATATCATGCACTGGTATTTTGACAATAAACATCACCTCTGCAAACCCTTTACCTATGGAGGCTGCTATGGGAATGCTAACAACTTCATCAGCAAGGAACACTGCATAATGGCTTGCACATTAATTGGTAAGACTTATATGCCTGGCCATCTGAGGGCCTAGTGTAACTGGAAATAGTACATCAGAATATTCATATGCTCAGGCTTTAAGGTTAAAATGTTTTGTTCAACTCTTAGCTCAATCATTCACTGAACAGGTGGTCTTGGGTCAGTTTCCTATTTCCATGAGCTTCAGTTTTCTTGTCTACAAAATGGGGGGGTCATGATAGTATTGACCTGATGGAGTTGTTGTGCCAGGAAACAGATAGTGCACATACCTGTTGAGTGTTACCTAAGTACTTACTCAAAAATGAAACATAAGCAGGTCAGCTCTGGTTTCCCAAGAAGTAGGGATAGAGCACGGAGTAGGTGAAGAATAGGGTGGAGTGAAGGTGAGGGCTGTGGATTAATTCCTTACTATAATGACCATTAGCATTAATGTTGGGAGACAATGTCTTACAGAGCTTAAGTGACAAATGATGTAGATAAAAATCCCCCTTTTCCCACTTACTGCAAATTTCTTCACCTGTTTGAGTTTCAGTTCCCTCCCCCATAATACTGGAATAACAAAAGTCATTGCTGAGTTGTTGGTATGATTATATGTGATCAGGACACAAATATTTGACATGATGGCTGTTCAATAGTGCCGGTTTGCTAAATGGTAATAATTGAGGTGGTGGCCGTTGATGTTCAAAATGCACAGCACTGTGTGACTTTACAAAGCAGCACTAGAACTTTGACCTCAGATTCTGCAATGCAGGCTGAAATGTATACCATCACCTCCATTTTACAGACAAGAAAACAGAGAGGTAAATTTAGTTGCCCAAGGATTCACAGTGGGTCAGGGGTAGATCTGAAATTTTAATTCTATAGGCCTAGTGAGCCTGAATGGCCAAGGCAACCTTGTGGCCTGACCCTTTGTGGGAGGCTGTAAGGAATTATGGCACTATAAACTAGACCTTGGCTCTCTCTCAGAAACCAGAAGAAGAGGCCAGGGAAATTGGTTTGAGCTGGTTTGGGGGAAATTTATGTTTAGACCTCAGAAAGAACCTAACAATAGTTTTGAGAGTCAAACACACCATGGTCTGTTAGAATCTGACCTGAGGAAGAAGAAGAAGGACGAGGAGGAGGAGGAAAAAGGGGAGAAGGAGGAGAAGAAGAAGAAGGAGAAAGAGAAGAAAGAGGAGGAGGAGGAGGAAGATAAGCAGTAGGAGGAAGAAGAGGAAGAGGGAGGAGAAGGAGAACAGGAAGAGGAAGAAGAGGTAGAAAGAGAAGGAAAGAGAAGAAGAAGGTGGAGGGGAAGGAGAAAGGAAGCACCTCCTACCCTCATAGAATTTGCAATCAGATAAGGACAACAGAAAACATGAACAAAATTCTAAAGAATTCATTTCAATACCATCTCTACCCTAGTGACTCACACAGTTGTATCTCCAGCCTGAATCTGACTCCCAAACTCCAACTGCCTTGTCTTCTCCTCCATCAGGATCTCAAAAACATCTCACACTTCATTTGTTTGAGAACCACTCATCTTTGCTCTCCCATCTCAAACCTGCTCTGTCCATACTTCTCTCCAGCTTGGTTGAAAAAACAAAACAAAACAAAACAACACAAACTTCTAAGTAACTCTTGATGAATCAGCATTGCGCTTTCTCAATCCACATCCATTGCATTAGGAAATCATTTTAGATCTACCTTGAAAATAGATCCAGAATCTGACCACTTCTTACCACATCAACAGCTGCCTTCTTACCACATCAACAGCTGCCACCCTGGTCTGGGGAGTCATCTTCTCACCTGGGGCTTCAAACACCCAGCCTTACTCTCTTTCTACTACATCCCATGAGATGGTGAGGCATTACATTCCTTCACAGCCTACCAGAGGTCATCAGGGTAGAGTGAACCAAGTGACAGAAAGAGATACTAGTTTGGAGGGGAAGGGAAAGCTGTTTAAAACAGTGAGATGGGCTGGGGTTTGAGAGAACTCACATCTGCTCTTGTTTTAGTCAAGAAAGGACATTGCCCACTCTTCCCTTTCAAGAACCGTATGGAATGTTCATCTCTGTGTAAGAGTGACATCGATTGCCCCCAAAGGGACAAATGTTGTGAATCCATGTGTGGCTTTGTTTGTGCCATGGCCTGGACAGGTGAGGACTGGGGGTATACCTCCCAAAGTCTCCGGGGCATATGCTAAGGATGTCATGTTGTCCCATGGAATAGGAGATACCCCTTCAGTTGACCTTAGGCGTCTCTTGGGAACTTTTCCTTTTTTAATGCCCAATAACTGCTCTTGTGTTGTCGTGCTGATCTCAGGAAAATTATTTGCTAGGCTTCAAAGACAATCATGCATAGTATCACTTCCTATTTTTCCCCATGAGAACTTATTTATTCTAAGTCTCATCTTCAATGGCTGACAGGTGACAATACCCACTTATTTGTACAAAAAAAAAAAATGATAACCATTAGGTACATTCCTAATAAGCCCTTATGTCTGCACAGAACTTCAGAGCATGTAGAGCATATCCACATCCTGTAGGTGTGCTGGAGTAATGATTGGCAGCAAAATGTTGTTGGGGCAGAAGTGAACTCTGTAGTTTCTGAGGTTAGGTCTCACTCCTTCATGTAGTGCTGAGTTAGTATAGTCTTGTCCCAGAGATTGTTAGTGTTTTGAGGTACAGCACAGTATGGTGGAAGAAATCCAAGTCCTTTCAACTGACTTCAACTCTTCTACTCATTTTCATTATGGCCGTAGACAACTCATTTTCCCTACATGATCCTCAATTTGTACAGTTTATATTTAAAAAGGAAGTTCTGGGTGCTCTCCCATATTCCTTTTATCTCTGGTAATCTGGGATCAGATAACCCAAATAAATCCATTAGCTCTTTGAGGGCCAGCAGGAATCCTATCAGATTTTGTAACTCAGAGATGTCAAGCCTTTTGATACTCCTCAAATTATTAGCCATAGAAAGTTGATACTTTGCCTTGTACAATCTATTGTTACTCTAGGGGGAAGGGTAAGAGACTTCATCAGAAGAAAGCTCTGTTTAGGGTTCCCCAAATCTCCCAACTTTGTCTCAAACTATAATCAAGTATTTCAAGATCAAGTGTCTTATTTTATCCCATAAAGCCAAATCAGGTTTCTGCCCACACAAGCCTGTGGTGTGTTCCACATTTGATAGACCCAAGTGCCTTCAGGATAATGATTGCCCAGTGTCACAGAAGTGCTGTTCACATTGTGGACTGAAGTGCCTGGAACCTCAAAAATGAATAGTAAGTGGAAACCTTGCCAAGCTGTCTTAAGAAGTATAACAATATTTTATTCCATTGACCTATGTGTCTGTTTTTGTGCCAGTACCATAGTGTCTTAATGATTACAGCTTTGTAATACAGCTTGAAGTCTGGAACTGCGATGCCTCCAGCTTTGGTTTTCTTCAATAATACTTTGGATATTTGGGGTCTTTTCTTGTTCCATACAAATTTTAGAATTGTTTGTTCTACCTCTGTGAAGAATGCTGATGTTATTTTGATAGAGATTGCATTGAATATGTTGATTGCTTTGGGTAGTATTGACAATTTAATAATATCTGTTCTTCCAACTCAAGAGCATGGAATGTTTTCCTATTTATTTTGCATCTTCAATTTCTTTCATAAGCTTTCTAGTTTTTCATGTATAGATCTTTTACCTCTTAGGTTTATTCCTAGGTATTTTATGGGTTTTGGTGCAACTGTAAATGGGATTGATTCCTAGATTTCTCTTTCTGCTGCTTCATTATTGGTGTATATAAATGCAACTGATTTTTGTGTGTTGATTTTATATCCTACAACTTTGCTGAATTCATGTAATCAGTTCTAGAAGTTTTTTGGTGGAGTCTTTTGGGTTTTCCATGTAGAGTATCATGTTGTCTGTGAAAAATGAAGGTTTGACTTCCTCCTTGCTAATTTGGATGCCTTTTGTTTCTTTTTGTTGTTTGATTGCTGAGGCTAGGACTTCCAACACTATGTTGAATAACAGTGGTGGGAATGGACATCCTCGTCATGTTCCTGACCTTAGGGGAAAGCTCTCCCTTTCCCCCCACTGAGGGTGATATTAGCTGTGGGCCTTTCATTTATGGCCTTTATGATCTTGATGTATGTTCCTTCTATCCCTACTTTCTTGAGGGTTTTTATCAAGAAAGGATGCTCTATCTTATCAAATGCTTTTTCTGTATCTATTGAGAGGATCATGTAGTCCTTATCCTTTCTTTTATTAATGTGATGTATCACATTGATTGATTTGTGGATACTGCACCATCCCTGAATCCCAGGAATAAATCCCACTTTATTGTGGTGAATAATTCTTTTAATGTATTATCGGACCTGGTTTGGTAATATCTTGTTGGGAATTTTTGCATCCAGAAATGGACCCACAAATATCTGGCCAACTAATCTTTGACAAAACAGGAAAGAATATCCAATGGAAAAAAGACAGTCTCTTCAGCAAATGGTGTTGGGACAACTGGACAGACGTGCAGAAGAATGAACCTGGACCACTTTCTTATACCATACACAAAAATAAACTCAAATGGATGAAAGACCTAAATTTAATACAGGAAACCATCAAAATCCTAGAGGAGAACACAGGCAGCAAATTCTTTGACCTCAGCCACAGCAACTTCTTACTTGAAATGTCTTCAGAGGCAAGGGAAACAAAAGCAAAAATGAACTATTGGTGCCTCATCAAGATAAAAAGCTTCTGCACAGTGAAGGAAACAATCAGCAAAACTATAAGGCAACTGACAGAATGGGAGAAGCTATTTGCAAAAGACATATCAGGTAAAGGGTTAGTATCCAAAATCTATAAAGAAATTACCAAACTCAACACCCCTCCCCCCCAAAAAACAAATAATCCAGTTAAGACATGGGCAGAAGACATGAGTAGACACTTTTCCAAACAAGACATTCAGGGGCGCTTGGGTGGCTTGGTCGGTTGAGCGTCCGACTTCGGCTCAGGTTATGATCTCACAGCTCTTGACTTCGAGTCCCGCGTCAGGCTCTGTGCTGACAGCTCAGAGCCTGGAGCCTGCTTCTGCTTCTGTGTCTCCCTCTCTCTCTGCCCCTAACCCACTTGCATTCTGTCTCTGTCTCTCTCAAAAATAAATCAACGTTAAAAAATGTTTTAAGAAGACATTCAAATGGCTAACAGACACATGAAAAGATGCTCAACATCACTCATCACCAGAGAAATACAAATCAAAACCACAATGAGATGCCACCTCACACCAGTCAGAATGGCTAACATTAACAACTCAGAAAACAACCAATGTTGGTGAGAATGTTAAGAAAGGGGAACTCTTTTGCACTGCTGATGGGAATGCAAACTGGTGCAGCCACTCTGGAAAATAATATGGGGGTTCCTCAAAAAGTTGAAAATAGAACTACCATACAGCCTAACAATTGCACTGCTAGGTATTTATCCAAAGGATACAAAAGTGCTGATTCTAAGGAGCACATGCACCCTAATGTTTATAGCAGCACTATCAACAATAGCCAAATTATGAAAAGAGCCCAAATGTCCACCAACTGATGAATGGATAAAGAAGATGTGGTATACATAGATACACATACAAGTGGTGTGTGTACACACACACACACACACACTGTAATATTACTTGGTGATCAAAAAGAATGAAATCTTGCCATTTGCAACAATGTGATAGAACTAGAGTGCATTAAATCTAAGTGAAATAAGTCAGAAAAAGATATCATATGATTTCACTCATATGTGGAATTTAAGAAACAAAAGGGATGAACATAGAGGAAGGGAAGCAAAAATAAAATTAAAAAAAAGAGAGGGGAAACAAACCATAAGAGACTCTTAAATACAGAAAACAAACTGAGGGTTGCTGGAGGGATGTTGGGTAGGCGGATGGGCTAAATGGGTGATGGACTCTAAGGAGAGCACTTGCTGGGATGAGCTCTGGGTGTTACATGTGAGTGATGAATCACTAAATTCTATTCATGAAATCATTATTAGACTACATGTTAACTAACTTGGACTTAAATAAAAAATAAAAACAAATAAATAAATGAGGTTGGATTAAAATATGAAGAATGGATTCAGAAATATCATTTGTGAAGCAAAAACAATAGTATATTTAGAAGCAATGAAATGGAAAAAAACACGACAGGTTCTAAGAAGATATTCTTGATTAAAACAAAGCGTTTGAGATAATTTTAAAAATTGTTGTTGGGAAAAAAAAGAAGTATAACAATATTTAATGAGTTTACTTATATTTTATATATAATCATATCTGAAAATGATGAGTAATTTGACTCTCTTGTTTCCCAATGTCATGACTTTGTTTTCTTGTCTTTTTGTATCATGTAGAGACTCTGAAATAATGTTGAAAATAAAGGTAATGACATTTATCCCTGTCTGGTTCTTTATCTTAAAATCAGTGTCTCCTGCAGTATGAAATGTCATTTGTTGTGGGCTTTGGGATAAATAGATTTTACTGCACTTGGATGGTTTTCTTTTTATACATTTACTATTGTTATTGGATATTACTGTGGAATTTTATCAAATACACTTTAAGCATCTAATCATGTAATAATTTTCTCTTCTAATTTGTTAGTATAAGAACTTATATTATTAAATTTCCATATGTTGAACCATCCTTGCATTCCAGGACTGACCTTAATCATATTGAGGGTATACTTCTATTAATACACCGAAGGTACTTTAAGCAAATAGTTTATTCAGAAATTTCACATCAACAATCAAGAGAAAAATAGGCCTATTACTTTTGTATGTTTTGCTATTGGAATCATATTACTTTCAACAAACTAACATGGAAAACTAATTGGGAGGTTACTTATTTTTCCTATGATTTGTAATATTTTAATATCTCAATTTATTTTTATTTTCTTTTAAGTAATATATATGCCCAACATGTAGGGCATGAATTCATGACCCTGAAATCAAGAGTTGCACACTCTACCTACTGAGCAGCCAGGCACCACCTATGGTCTGTAATATTTTAAATAAAAATTTCCATAATAATATTTTAATAATATTCTCTATTTTTTAGGGCTACACAAAATTGAGCTCCAAAAGCAACTAGGTAAGGTTTCTTCTATAGTGGTATATTTGAAATAATTTTTTATAAATTTTTAATGTTCATTTCTTTATTTTGAGAGAGAGAGCGAGCACGAGCAGGGGAAAGTCAGAGAGAGAGAGAGGAAGAGAGAGAGAGGGAGAATCCCTAGCAGGCTCCACACTCAGCCTGGAGCCCAACACAGGGCTTGATCCCACAAACTGTGAGATCATGACCTGAACCAAAATCAAGAGTCAGGTGTTGAACCAACTGAGCCACCTGGGCAACCCTATTTTTACTAATTTTTTTCTTGTACTTTACCTTACAGTGTATATAGGCTCTCTACCTCCTCCTCTGTAAATTTCGGCCTTTTATACGTTGCTAAAATTGATCCATTTTCTCTCTATTTTCAAATGTATTACCTTAAAGTAGTATAACTGATTTTGTACATAATTCTTTGTCTTTAACTTTGTATAATGTTTTCTTCAATATACTCATGTTTCCACCCCACCCACACTATCCACCAATCATTCAAAGCATTTACCACCTATCTATCCGCTCACCTAGCTTGCATTGAAATACCTTTAAACTTATTGATCTTTCCACCCATTCTCTCACTCATATATCCACCCACTTACCCTTCTCACCCACCTTCTTTCTACATATCCAGCTGCCTGTTTTATATCTAGCCTTTACTCATCTTTCATACAAACACATTCTCTCATACCTGTCAACATAGGTCTCCATCATTTCTACACCCATCTCCCCTCCATCCACCTAACAATTCACTCATTTACCTGCCATTCAGAGTTTCCATCAATTACCCGTTTGTCCCATTACTAACCTATCCATCCTTATGTTCAATCCAATCCATTTATTCACCCAGCCATTCATCCCCCCAGCCATGTTCAGGCATTCATGCACCCAAATATCCATGATACCCTCACCCATCCTTTGTATTCTTCCAACTATATTCCCATTCATCATACTATGAGCCATCCATCTGTCCACATAGCTACCTTACTCATCCAGTAGTTTGCACCGAGTGTTTATTCTGGCCCTATTAATGTTCTAAACACTAGGTCCTAGACACAGACCTGTTCAATGGAGCTCAGGGTTTATTTGAGGAAACAAACACGAAACTCAGTAACACACTTAGAGGCACAGAAAACAACACAGAAAGCCAAGCACAGGAAGCTTGATCAACGTCTTGGCCTAATTAACAAGCAGAAATCTCCAGGTAGAGGCCATCTACCTTGGTACCCCTTGGAGTCCCTCATTCTGACCAGCAGATTGGTGCTAGAATAGAAGTGTGGCTGAGGTAGAGGGAGGGCACCATGACTGACCATCGGTGAGAGGAGATAAGGGAAGGAGGGCAAAGATCCACATGGATCCTTACTCAGCCTTCTTCAAGAAATTGAGTAAGGGAAGGGGCAAAAGAGGTCACTCATCCTAGGCCCCCAAGACATAAATTTCATCTCATCTGCTTGAAAAGTGAGACCCTTGGGTGGGACTTGAAATTAGGCAAGGCAGAATTGATAGAACAACTAGAATTTCTGAGTTTTCATTTACTTTCAAGAAAATTTAGAGAAGAATTCAGCCTTCCCTGGGGCACTGGGAACCATTTGGACATTTACAGTCTCTGTGGGTCCCTAGCTTCTGTCCCCACTATGGACATCACCTTCATCCCCTTTGTGTGCACTATTCCTCCCTACCTGCAACTCCATAGTAAGATATTATATTCACACCAATATCAGAAGGTTCCACAGTGACCTCTGACAAGAACTCAGATACTCCTTTCCCTCTTACCTGTATCTCAGACACTCACTCACTTGGTGACATGGAGTCATAATCTGCACTCCTCTGGGCCTTATGACCCCTCTAAGATGAAGAAATGGACGTGTGCCCTCAGAGTCCTTGCACCAGGTGGTTCAGCTTTGTATTCTCTCCTGGCCTGAGTATGGGAGGGACATAGAATAAGAGGGGAGGGACAGCACTGCTCAAGACATCTTGGTGGTTCGTTAGAAATTCGATTCCCTGCTCCCTTTGTGGGGTTCAGTGGGATCCAGAAACTGATGGGATTGGACTGTGTGGTATAAGTGCCTGATATGCAGCTTTTTTATTTTAATGTAAGTGCCTGACACTAAGCTTTTGAGTGCTGAGGCATCCATTTCGAAGACATCCATATCGAATAAATGCAGCGCCAGCTGTATAACACAGATATTAACAACACAGCTAGATAAGGAACCAGGCTGTCCTCACCCATGAAGTTCCCCCTTTGGAAAGGCCTCGAGGATCCCAGATAACAGACCACCCGAGTGACCCTGCTTCTCCCTCCCCACACCCTGATTCCCACTTTTATATGCTTTAAATTCGCCAATAAAAAGTGAATCCATGAAACCCTAGACATTCCACCCTTGGACCCTAATAAAGGCAGAGAGTCCCAGGTCCACACTTCCTACCCTTCTCTTTGTCCACAACCTTCTGTGTGGCCTTCTGGCATGCCATATACCCTCCAGGGCTTGTGAGTAATAATAAATTGTGTGCTCTGAAGTTCCCTGATGGTGTGGCAGAGGTAAGTCCTGTGATAACAATAAGAACCACAAAGGCTGGTCCAACCACAATGCTTCCCCATGGTGGTGGAGGCATGTCTGTCAAGGGAATGTCTGTGGGCCTCACTTTGAGTAAATATGCCCCCAAGAGTGTCTCGGGCCTTCCTAGCTGAGAATATCACTGTCAATAGGCTGAGACACACACCACAGATTCCCACAGGGGGCTCTGTCTGTGATCCTAAATTCTGTGACCATATAGTCACTCACTGATGATACAGCTGGCTTTGTCTGGCTTCTGCCCATCATGTAGGACAAATGGAGAACAACTTGACCCAAAGTGCAACAGCTAGTTGAAGAAAGAAACAGGGACCCTACAGACAACATTTACTCTCTAAGGAGAGTCTCTCCCTCTACCGGGACTGACTGGCTGGCTGGCAGGCATCGTGGAGTCCATGTAGGAATGCTGCCAAATTCTCCAGCACTCTCTCCAGGGCCCTTTCACCAGTCCAGTCAGAAGCCAGCAACTCTACTGTCTATGCACTTCAACTGGGGTGTGGTCTCTCAGGCAGGCCTCCCCATTTTACAGTTCCTCCTCAGACAACAAGATGGATGGAGGACACTCACTAGAAGCCCTGCTGACATTCTCCACTGCTCTCAAAGCAATATGACCTTGACAAACAGTATCTGAAAACTCTGCTGACAGGCTCCTCCTCCCTCACACTCCACTCTGTGGTAACATATTTACTCTTTGGCCTTTGTCAAATAATATGAACTACCCAAAGAGAAAAGGGAGAAGTTTGGGTGAAATGGTGGGAGAGGGAGAAAGAGACACAGAGACCATGAGAAGCCCACAGAAAAAGAGAATAAGGCAGACACCAACACAGAGAAGTGCATCTAAACAAAGAGATACCAAGACATCCATAGAGATACATTGTCAGAGATAAACAAAAGGGGCATAGCAGTTAGTGTGCAGATAAAGTGGAAAGTGAATGGAGAATGAGGACATTCCGTAACTCTCAAAGTTATCAAGACCCCTGATGGTGGCATGTACTCCTAAGTTCACATGGAAAGTGAGATAAGCTTTGCCCACACCCCACGGTGGACCAGAGGGCCTAGCCTAGCCCAGGCTGTTGAGCATCATGAACCATCCAAGAAAAGACTCTTCCCCAGAGCTGTGGGCTGTAGATGCCAGCTGGCTACATTGACGATCTCAGGAACTTGGCGTTCCCGGCAGGATAAGAAGCGTCTGGCTTCACTCCAGTTCTCACATCCAAGATACTGACTACTGAAGAAATAGGCTGGCCAGACATTTTCATATTCTGGAACCACTGAACAGGCCAGCTCTTCTTCAGAATGGCGTCTTCTAGACTTTTGAGCATCCTGGTCTTATCCGCCTTTCTAGTGAATGTCCAGGGTTTCGGTGACTGGATCTTTCCCAGTAAGTAGTGGGGCCTCAGCCTTCGTGCTGAAGAGAGGGAGGGTGCTGGGAGAATGAAACAAGGAACAGGTGCTAAGACTTGAGTTGCTTCCCACCATGTTAGCCCTGGTCCAAGGTTGGGAGGTATTTGGAATATTTCTTCCAATTTCCCCCTTTATGGAAATGCCCTCTCTGAATGCAAGCATCTGGACCTGAGGCAACCCCCAATTTCAGCCCCTTTGAAGTGGAGGGTCGATTGGGGGTGGAAGGAAGAGTCACAGGATCTTGCATTTATGGGAGGGGCTTTAAGAATCTGGGAAGTCTAGGGGATCTTCCCCTTACCCCACAAAAAATAGCCCCCTTTCTCAGGATATTATCTCTATCAACTCCTGATTCTTTCAAATGTAGTCTTATGAAGTATTCCTGCATCCCCAGGGGTTCCCTACCTTTGGGATAAAAGACAGTATCCAGAAGTTTCTTTGAACTGAAGACAGTAATCCTCCATGACTATAGAGTAATAATGACAATTGGTTACCATTTAGTCAACAGTCAGAAAGTAGGGAGTTAGAGAGATCTGGAGTCAGACATGGTGGGTCCAAACTCTGGTTTCACTGTTCAGTAGCCATAAACTAGGGCAAGTTAGTTAGATTCCATGTGCTTCAGTCTCCTCCTGCACAAAATGTGGATGTCAGTAGAACTGACCTCTTAGAGGTATTAGGAGGATTATGGGAGATAGCATTTAAATTTTTTTTTAAGTTTATTTTTGAGAGAGAAAGTGTGAACAGGAGTAGGGGAGGGACAGAGAGAGAGGGAAAGACAGAATCCCAAGCAGACTCTGCACTGTCAGAACAGAGCCCGATGCAGGGCTCGAACTCACCAACTGTGAGATCATGACCTAAGCTGAAATCAAAAGTTGGACACTTAACACCCAAGCGCCCTGAGATAGCATTTAAAATGCACAGAAAAGTCCTTGGCG
Source organism: Panthera leo (assembly GCF_018350215.1). NCBI lineage: Eukaryota > Metazoa > Chordata > Mammalia > Carnivora > Felidae > Panthera > Panthera leo. Next base: position 15,295,893 of record NC_056681.1, read on the forward strand.
TATGGTAAACAGTGGATAAACGTTAGTTAACATTGCTATGCATCAGTTCCTATGATTGTAACTTTATGCACTTTGTCTCATTTCCTCCTCAACAACTTTGTAAGGCTAAAACAAGTTTACAAGTGAAGAAACCAAGGTTCAGAGAGGTGAGTGGTAAACCAAGATGTAGAATTTAAAAACCCAACTCTCTGACGCCAGGGTGAGTGTTATTAATCATTGTGCAATAGCGCCCCTGGGAGGAACTCCAAAACACTGACTCCTCAACCAGGCCAAAATGACCAGATTAATTTAGACCAGTGGATTTCAATGGGCGATTTTGCCTTCCAGGGGACATTTGCAATATCTGCAGATATTTTTGATTGTTAAACTGGAGAGTGCTATTGGCTTCTGGTGGATAGGGGCCCGAGACGCTGAACACCCTACCGTGCACAGGACAGCCCTCCTCCTCCCATAAATAATGATCATAAAGAGTGGCAAGTTTGAGAAATCCTGCATTAGAGGGGATGGGGCTAAGGGGTGGAACTAGAGATGGGGTAAGAAGGTAGAGAGCGGTCAGAAGGGAAGTCAGTGTAGGCAGTGCTTGGAAATACATGAGAGCACCCTAAGGAAAAGGACTCCTGTGGATGAGCAAAGAGAAAGCAAACATCCCTGACTTTACAGAGTTGCCTTGGGTTGGGAGAAGAGTGGACACTGTGCCCTCTAAGATTCACGGTTGTAAAACTGTCCTTTCCTTTAGGGAGATGCCCCAGAATCCAAGAGAAATGTGAATTCAAAGAAAGGGATGAATGTACGAAGGACAGACAATGTCTGGACAACAAGAAGTGTTGCATCTTCAGCTGTGGAAAAAAGTGTTTAGACCTCAACCAAGGTAATACTAGGAGCCTCAGAATAACCAGCCCCTCTGCCCACACCCTCACCTTCTGTCCACCTGTGTAGCATCATCCCTGCTTTACTAAGGGCTGGTCTTTCAGCAAGATTGCTGGACGGGGAGACCTGTAATTTACATCCATCACTGCCCCTAATATTATGTGTGACATTAGGTAGTATCTTCATCCAATCTGGTCTTTGATTTCCCCAAACAGAATGTGAGTGTAGGATTGAAGCAGATAGTCTCTTGGCTGCTTTCACTCTTATGGTTTTCTTTTTTTGTTTATTTCTAACTCATGATTTTCTTAGTCTCCATGTGGCCATTGTTGGCACATTGTTGCTGCAAGTGATAAGTAAGCTATTGGTATTTACCAGCTTTTTGTTGCTGAGGGGCTGTCTGTCTGCTTCTCTAAGTTCAATTTAGCACCAGGAAACATCCCTTGACTACTGCAGACCAGAGGGTTTTTCCTTTGTTCCTGCAATCTTAACTCCATGCCCATCTTCTTGGGCTCCAAAAAGACTATCAAAGATTCTTTACTCATTTATTTAACAAATATGTATTGAGTGTCTCTGAGAGTCATAATGGGATTTGACTCGTGTGGTCAGGGAGGTAAGGAAGCCTTCCCTGAGAAAGCAAACCTGAAGTTGAGTTCAGAAGGATGGGTAGGAAATTTAGGCAAAGAGTGGATGGGAGGGATTTCAAGGCACAGGGAATAACATGCACAAAGGCTCAATGGTGGGGCTTAGAGAGGCCAGACAGCAAGAGTGTGTATGAGCACGGCATGAGGGAAAGGATCTGGTGACATAGGGTCTGGTGGGCTAGCATCTCACTTTGATCCCAAGAGCAATGAAAATCCACTGAGGTGGACAGTGATGCGATCAGGGTTTTATCACTAACAGAGGAGAAACAGAAGGATTTCAGGAAAAGAGGATATGGTAGCTTGGACCAGAGAGGTAGCTGAGGGGATGGAGAAGAGTGGGCTGTGTTTGAAAGATGTCTAGGCAGTAAAGTAAGCAGGACTTGACAATGGACAATGGGGCAGAGTGGGCAAGAGGATGGTGAGTTGTTCCTTTGCCTAAAGGTGAGTGTTTTCAACTGATGAATGGATAAAGAAATTGTGGTTTATATACACAATGGAGTACTACATGGCAATGAGAAAGAACGAAATATGGCCCTTTGTAGCAACGTGGATGGAACTGGAGAGTGTGATGCTAAGTGAAATAAGCCATACAGAGAAAGACAGATACCATATGTTTTCACTCTTATGTGGATCCTGAGAAACTTAACAGAAACCCATGGGGGAGGGGAAGGAAAAAAAAAAAAAGAGGTTAAAGTGGGAGAGAGCCAAAGCATAAGAGACTCTTAAAAACTGAGAACCGAGGGTTGATGGGGGGTGGGAGGGAGGGGAGGGTGGGTGATGGGTATTGAGGAGGGCACCTTTTGGGATGAGCACTGGGTGTTGTATGGAAACAAATTTGACAATAAATTTCATATATTGAAAAAAAATAAATAAATAAAAGCATGCCATTAAAAAATAAAATAAAATAAAATAAAATAAAATAAAATAAAATAAAATAAAATAAAGGTGAGTGTTTTTGAATCTAGGTTTTCTGAGTTCAAGTCTTAGTCTGTCACCAGCCTGGGCAAATTAACAACTTTCCCCTGTTGTTCCTCACTTTCCCCAGATAAGAAAAGAACCAATGTTAAAGGCTATTTGGAGGACCAAACAAGATGATGCACAGGAAGTGCTTAGAGCAATTCCTGGACACAATTTAGCCAAGTGACACATATTAGCTTAAGTTATTTGTTTAGGGAGTTCCTAAAAAGCAGAGGCCATGCCTTTTGTCTCTTAAAGCATCTTGATGGGCACATGAGTGGCTCAGTGAGTTGAGTGTCACACTCTTGGTTTCAGCTCAGGTCATGATCTCGAGGTTTGTGAGTTCGAGCCCCACATGGGGTTCTGTGCTGATGGTGTGGAGCCTGCTTAGGATTCTCTGTCTCCTTCTTTCTCTGCCCTTCCCCTGCTCATGTTGGCACTTTCTGTCTGTCTCTCTCTCTCTCAAAAATAAATATTTATTTTAAAAAGCATCTTGCACATAGTAGGTGCTCAATGAATGGCTTATTCGGTTCAGGTCAGGGTGCATTTTGTTTTACCCTCAACGTTCTGCAAGATCCTATTCTATGCCAGACCACCTGCTAGGAATGGGGCTCCAAGATGAAATCAGACACAATCTCTGCTCCCTTGGAAGCTCATGACCTCATGGAGAAGACTGAGGAGGGAATCCATTGACAACCATGCACAAGAGATTCAGAAGCATGGTGGAACAATGAAGGATCGGTCCAGGAAGCTATGGGGGTGTGGGGTTTAGACTGGAGTCAGTGACATCACAGAGGAGCTGATGTCTGAGGAAGGTTTTGAAGGGAGAGTGGGACTGTCGCTAATGAACAACAGCGGGGTGGACAGAGGAAATGAAAGCGAAAGGTGTGGAGGTGTGGGATAGCATGGGGTGTTGAAGGTTGCAGGAGCATGTACCTCAAATGGTACTGTGGTGTCAGGTGGTGGTGCAGACCCACAAGCGGGATCCAGACTACAAAAGGCTTGTGGGTCAGTGGAAGACTTTGCCATGAAGTAAAGGTCCTAGCTGTGGAATGACATGATCAGTTTTGCTTCAGGTCCAGTAGGTGCTTCCCTCTGGCAGGCAGAATGAAGGACTGATTAGAAGGGCCAGAGACAGGGCCAGGAAGATCAGTTCCAGGCTATCCCAACAGTCCAGGCATGAAACACCAAGACTTAAAAAGAGTGGCAGAGAGGTGAGCTAAGAGGAGGATAAGAATCAGCAGGACTTGCCTGTTCAGCTATGGGAAGCTTTCCCTCATGGAACTCAGAGTTGAGTTCAGATCTACATTCATTTGCTAGGGCTGCAGCAACAAAGGACCACACACTGGGTGGCTTAAACAACAATATATTGTCTCACAGTTCTACAGGCTACAAGTCCAAGGTCAAGTGTTGGCAAAGCAGGTTCTTTCTCAGGTTATGAGGGGGAGAATCTGTTCCATGCTTTTCCTCTAATTCCTGGTGGTTTGCTGGCAATATTTGGCAATCCTGGGCTTGTAGACTTCTGCCTTCAGCTTCACATCTCTCTCTCTCTCTCTCTTCCTCTCTCTGTGTGTGTGTGTGTGTGTCCAAATTTCCCCTTTCTATAAAGAAACCAGCCCTGTTGGATTAGGGATGCATCCTACTCCAGTATAACTCATCTGAACTAATTACATTTGCCACAACTCTATTTCCAAATAGGGTCACATTCTGAAATCCTGAGGATTAAGATTCAACATACAAATGGGGGCGGGGTGAGTAGGGAGAGACACAATCCAACCCATAACAGGACTGAAGCTAACTGAGGGAAGAAAGGTGCTGGACCATCTAAAATACTAGTCCCTGGCTTCCCTGAGTGGACTTCCCCTTTACTCATGATCCCATATTCTCTCTTCCTGGCATGGTTTAGGGGGCAGAGTATGTGGTTTATAATTTGCCATTTCCAAGGCACTTCCATATCTTTAATCCATTCAGGATGTATTTACTGAGCAGCTACTCTATGCCAGGCACTGCTAGAAGCTGCACATTCAGATATAATCAAGGAGTTCACAACCTCGAGTGCCATGAAGGCAGTCTCACTTGTACCTCAGGATGGCTCTGTGCCACAAGCAGGGTGAGATTTTGCATTCCCATTGTACAGAAGAGGAAGTCAAGGACAAGACAGGTAATGTGGGAGGTCAATACACACACTGATTTGGGAGCAGAGCCTTCAAATTAGTCTCCTCACTCTCAGGAAGATAACAGGGACAGTGACCAGAAGGAATGGGAGAGACCGATGTTCTCCGGGGATGCAGACACCCAAACAGCTCCACTCTGGGGTCTCCCTACAATGTGCACAATATACCAATGGGTCTGGGCTCCTGAGGTGTGAAAAGGTGAAAGGAGCCTGCTCAGTTTCATCTCTGGTGGTGTCCAGGGGTAACAATAACAGCTCCTTTTTTGAGGGGTGGGCACTCTTATTTCTCAACTCTGGGGTCTCCCTACAGACATATGTGATATGCCCAAAGAAACTGGCCCCTGCATGGCCTTTTTTCATCGTTGGTGGTATGACAAGGAAAAGGGTACCTGCTCCAGGTTCATCTATGGTGGCTGCAAAGGAAACAATAACAACTTCCAAACCAAAGACATGTGCCAGAACATGTGCTCCAAAAAACGTGAGTCCCTGGGGCTTCCCAACCTCATTAGGGCCATGCTGAAAGGTCTGGGTGTTGGTTGCTTTGTTCAGGGTTGGCTACGTCCTTGGCAGACCAGTGCTGGCAGAGCCAGCTCCACTTGGGGGGTAAGTATGCACCTGGCAGAGTGTTGGATAGCAGCTTTCTGGGAATTGAGTTTGGGAAGGGACATGGTCATGAATCAAAGCTGGCAAGTATGAGGGATGGAAGGAGGATGCAGACATGATGAAATCCCAGAGACCAACTTCAGAGAGGTCACAAGACGTCCAGATTAGTGCTGGATTGCCAGCAATCTGCTCCCAACCACATCCAATTCCGCTTTTAAGGAGGAAGCCATAGCTCCCCAAAGCAAACCCACTTTGTTTTAATCTGCTGTGCAAAGACATACGAGCATAACTTCAAGACTTGTTCTGAAGATAAGCTGAGCTCAAGTGCTTAACTGATCCTGTCCTACATTCTCTCCAGGCTTATAATCCTCATTGCATTAAGGATGTACCTGAACAACCACCAGGATTTGGCTCATGATCCAAGGCTCTGTCTGTGTGCCTGACCAATGGTCCACGCTGGTTTCCACTGTTCTACTCTCACATTCCAAGACCTCAGCTCTTCCCCTTACGGAGCCCCAGGATCTGCATTCGCCTTCCTCTATCTCAGACTCTTAAACATGGTATCATTCTGTTTTGACCCATCTCTGTGCTTCTTTTCTTTATGTCCAATGTCTAGAGCCCCCTGCATAGCTTCCAATTTACCCCAATAAAGTACTTTGTGTAGTCTTGTGCCTCTGAAGCTGAATAATTCACATCTGTTGGTACATTACACTTTGCAGAGAATAAAGGGTCACTGAGGCCTCTTGTGACACAATGAAAGGGAGGGGAAACAGTCAGCTCTCGAGAGCTGAGAGCTGCAGGGACATTGTCCTCCTCTGTTTCTTCAAAAAAATCGTAAGACCCTTTTAAGGCAAAGGTCTTTGGGCATTGCCTTAGTTTGGATCCCCCAGAAACTAATCCTGGGACAAGGACATGCGTGAAAGCAGTTTACTTGGGAGATCTCTCAAGACACACAAGGTGGGGATCGGGTAAATGATACAGGCAAGAGAGGAGTCGACTATAAGCTGGTTACCGTGGGGGGAAACTGCAGCTTATTCTCCCAGGGGCCTTCTAAGGAATGCTGTAAAACATGTGTCCAAATGTCTGCATTCATCTCCAGTGACGGGGCAGTTGAGTCATTTAGTCATTGATTCCCATTCCTTCCTGGATGCCTGGGGGTATTAAAGCCCTTGCTCTTCCAGACTTTTCCACATGCAAGCTTAGCAAGATGTCAGGGAGCCAGAGAAAACCCATAGCACAGAAGTAGAGACTCTGACACTTGAAGTTGGAAGCTGTCTCTAAGCACTGGGTGTCATTCGGCCACAAAAGGAGCAAAACACTAACATATGCCACAAAAACCGAAAACGTTACTCTAAGCAAAAAAAAAGTCATACACAAAAGGTCACCTACAGTATGAATCCATTTTTATGAAGTACCCAGAATAGGTAGATCCATAGCAATAGAAAGTATGTTAGTGGTTGCCAGGGATGGGATTGGGCTGGGGAGAAATAGCAACTGCTAGTAGGTATAAGGTTTTCTTTTGTTTTTGCTTTCGTTTTTTAAGTTTTATTTATTTAAGTAATCTTTACACCTGACGTGGGGCTTGAACTCACAACCCCGAGATCAAGAGTCACATGCTCTTCCAATTGAGGCAGCAAGGTCGCTTCTTTTGGAGTGATAAAAATATTTTGGAACTAACAACGGTGGTGGTTACAGAACATTGTGAAGGTACTAAAAAGCCACTGGTCTGTCCTCTTAAAAATGGTTAATCTTATCTGATGTGAATCCCACCTCAATTTTTCTAAAAGTGGGTTAGGAAAAACAAAAATGTGCACCAGGTCTGTCTCCTGTAGCTACAGGTGAAATCAGAGGCGAGCCAAGAACATGCCTTATTAAACCTTCAAACCTTAAGTTGGAGAACCCAATGGAAGAATCTTCATGCCCCATAGCTGCTGGTTCTGATGTCATAACTGATAGTTATTATTTCCCTCCTGCATCAACCATTCCAAATTGCACCCAATAATAGAGGCTTTCTGTTAGTGCTGGCATCCTCTCCTGCTCTCAAAGCAGCATGATCTTGACAAATACTTTCTGAAGATTTGGTCCAACCTGAGATAAACCTGTCTCCTTCCCCACATGCTACACATGGTAATACCTTTACTTTTTGACGATGGTTAAAGAAAAGGGATGGCCCAAAAAGAAGAAAAAGGAGAAGGACAGAAGGGAAATGAAGGGCAGGGAGAAAGAGACCCGGAAGAAGACTCACAGGAAAAGAGAAAAAGGCAGGCACACAGCAAAAGGAGGAAGCACAGAAAGAAGAAAAATAGGAGCGCCTGGGTGGCTCAGTTGGTTGAGTGTCCAACTTCAGCTTGGGTCATGATCTCGTGGTTTGTGAGTTCGAGCCCCGCGTCAGGCTCTGTGCTGACAACCTGGAGCCTGCTTCAGATTCTGTGTCTCCTTCTCTTTCTGCCCATCCCCCGCTTGCGCTCTGTCTCTGTCTCTCAAAAATAAATAAATAAATGTAAGGAAAATTAAAAAAAAAAAAGAAAGAAGAAAAATAAAGTGTGAGAAAAATAAGGAGACAAATAGACATGTCAGGAGAAGGGTAAGACTGGAAAGAAAACTGGAATATTCTTGATCTCTAAACTCCACTGGAAAATGGAAGATGCTGGAATTGAACTTCCCTTTCTCCAAGGGAGTCTAGAAGTCCCAGACAGGCTTTGCCTCTCTCCCTGGTTGACCAGAGAGCCAGAGAGCCGCAGCCAGCTGAGGAGTAGGAGCTGCTTTTCAAGAGCTCCTTCCCCCAGGGTTGGTGCTGTGGGTGCCAGCTACTCCCACCGGTGGCCTCGGGGACTTGGCGTTCCCCGGCACAGGAAGTGTGGCTCCTGTGCCAGGACAGCCAAAGATCAGAAGCAGGAGCTACTGCGGAGCAGTTCCTAATTTTCCTGCCAGCAGCCAGGCCAGTAGCTCTTAAAATGGGGCCCTTGGGACTTGTGCCAGTCCTGGCACTATTCATCCTCCTGGGGAGAGTTCAGGAGCCTGAGCTGGTTGAGGGGTTGCTTGGCAGTAAGTATCAGGGACTAGCCCTCCCGGTAGAAAAACAGAAGTTTCTGGGAGGGGGAAACAAAGAATTCTACAGAGGAGGAACACTTCCACCTTCAGCCTGGGACCCTGGGCAGGAGAAATGGGAGATATTCTCAGTCCTTTTCTCAGACCCCAAACTCCTGGTCAGATGCATTCCACGAGCACAGGGACCTGAGTCTGTAGCAATGGACTCCCCACTGTCATTATGAGAGGGATTCCTTCTAGACCAGGGGGCCATAAGATGGACTAAAAAGGTGCTGGAACCTTATGGACCTTTCCTATAAGAAAGATCCCCCCCCCCCCCAGCCCAGCACCACCCTTAGCAGCTTTAAATCTCCCAGTTGCAGCCCCAAAAGTCTCCCCATACCCACACCCCCAGAAGGTCCTTGCTTTTGGAGTAAAGAATGGTCTCTGGAAGTCCCTTGAAATGCGGAAGTATGAAGATCCCTTAAGTAGCAGCTAAAATACACTGAGCACTCAGCAGTGAAGCCATACATTCATTGCAGGTTCAAATCCTGGTTCCTCTCCTCGGTAGCTGTGTGTGACCTTGGAAAGGTTCACATAACCTGCCTGTGCTGCAGATTCCTCTGTTTATAAAATGTGGATATTGATAGGACTCACCCACAGAGGTGTCATGAGAATTAAGGAGAAAAGGACAAGGGCACAGTAAGCATCTCGTTAATATTAGTTATCATTATTACGCCCCAGGCCGCTTGACGATGGCTTACAAGATTTGTCGCCTAATCCTCAAACCAACTCTATAGGCAGATGAAAGAGGCAAGGTCCAGAGATAATGCCTGTCATACTAAGGGTTGCACAGAATTCAAAGTCCAGCCACTTGACTCCACAAATGGAGATCTCAGTCACCTGGAGGAGCTACAGCACTCTTGCCCCCACCCAGGGAACATCCAAATACAAGAAAGCCAAGTGACCAGAGTAGTCCTAGTGGAGAGCATCCTATGAGTGGTGGGGCTGGGGGTAGGGCTGGGTGTAGGTACTACATGGTGAGTCGTTATCGGGTTGGGAGTGGGGACAGTGGTGTGAAAATCCTGTGCCATCTAAAGGTCACTACCTTCTGGGGACGATGAAGTGAAAAAAGGCTTCTCTAACTCTGCAGTGGTGCTCTGGGCCTGGCATTGGAGGGTTCTGGCCTCCCTTCTTCCCTTGTTTTCTCCCTCAGAGAAGTGTCCCGAAAACAAACCACCATGCAGTTTCAAAGAAATCGACCACTGTGGGAGGAAAAAACGTTGTTCGGGGAAGATGAAGTGTTGCAAATTTAACTGTGCAAAGAAATGTGTAGACCCAGATGAAGGTAACACACAAACTCCCTGAACTATCCAGTGCCCTCACTCCTGACCCGCACTCTCTGCCCATCAGCACTGGCATTGCTGGACCCCTCCCCTTGAATGATGGCTGGTCTCTGACCAAGAGTCTGGATGCATCTTCTGCCTGACACAAATCCTAGCAGTGCTGGACTGGGATGGAGTTTATTTCTTTTCTCCCCTATTTAGGTATGTGGTGTGAGTAACAGAGATTTTCCTTTATGGGCCTTAGTCTCCCCATGTGTAAGAAAGATATAGGCATTAGACCACATGGTCTCTTGGCTATTCTTCCGCGATCCTCTGAGATGTCAAGGAACCACGGAGGTCCTATCAAATGCCAACATGGCATCAGGAGATATGATAGCTCTAAGAAACAAGTATCTTTCCAGGCCTCTTTGTCTGTATAAATCCAGGATGCCTTCCCTAACCATTTTTGACCTCCTACACTCTTTCTGCTGTGCCCATATGATTGAGCTCTAAAGAGGACCATCAAGGACTATTCATTCATTCATTCTTTCTTTCAACAAGTATTTCCTGGTGCCTCTTACACCCATGATGGTCTCTGCTTACTCAATATAATCCAGGGAAGCAAGAAGGTTTTCGTGGGAAAAGATCCAAGATATAAGATCAGAAAGATGGGTTGTAAGTAGGCAAAAATTGGAGGGAACAGCTTTCAGGCACAGGTAATAGTATGTGCGAAGGTCCTGTGTGAGGAGATAGCCTGCTCAAGTCTAGAAAGTCTAGAGACCAGAGAGCAAGCGTGCCCATGATAAGAGAGAGAAATATGAGGATGGTAAAGCCAGGCTAGGTAGGCAAGACTCTGACAACGTTGGTTTTTGCCAGCCAGAGTAAGGGATCTTGTCTTGATCCCACAAGCAATAGAGTATTTATGTTCAAATCCCTATGTCATCTTCCTTAGGGAAGTTACTTAGCCTCTATGAGCCTCAGTTTCCTCATCTGCAAAATGAGGACCATAAGAGGACCTACCTCATAAGGTCATAGGTTAATATGTGTCAAGTGCTAAGAACTTTAATAAATACTGTTGTTGTTATGCTTTAGACTATGAGGTTCTAAAGAACTCTATTTGTACTTTGTAGTATTGTGAACAAAATGGTTACTCGATAAGTATTTCTTGAAGTGCAAGATATATATTCCTAAAGCATCCTCTCAGTGCCAGATTATCTGCTAGGAACTGGTGTACCAAAATAACATAAGGTGCAAACCTCACATTCTGATGGAGGAGTCAGAAAATATGAACAAATAATTACACAGAAGTGATCAATATGTGTGCAAGATTGAAAACAAGAAGAGCAAAAATTTAAATTTAAAAAAAGCAATAAAGAAAAGCAAAGAGTGAGGAATAGGGCCAGGAAAGACATCAAAGAGTTTGATGTCTAGGGATGGTTTTGAGGACTGAATAAGATTGCACCTAGTAAGCAAAAGAGGGATGGACACTCCAGGCATGTGCAAAAGCATGGAGGAGTAGAGCAGCATAATATTTTTTAGCATGTTCATGTAGCTCTAAAAATATCATGCCTTACATTGTTCCAAGCCTATCCACAAGCCTGGAATATTCTCTAGCAAGGCAGAACCCAAAGAGTACTGCTCTGCAATCTCCCTGCAGACGTATGCAGTTTGCCCAAGGAAGTTGGCCTCTGCCTGGCCGTCATTCCACGCTGGTGGTACAACAAGGAAACCAAAAGTTGCTCCAAATTCACCTACGGTGGTTGTGCTGGAAACAACAACAACTTCCAGTCTGAAGCTGTCTGCAGGTCCTTCTGCCCAGATATGTGTAAGTCCCAGGGGTCCCATCTCCCAAGTTCACTTGCACCCGTGGGAGGTCTGGGTGTTAACTGGTCCATTCCAGGAAGTTGGCGGGCCTGGAGCTGACAGAATCAGTCCAATCATGAGATAAGAATGCACCTTGCAAAGGGTAAATAGAGGACGTTTTGGGAAAGAGAAGGTGGGAATAGAAGCAGTAGTCAAAGGGAAGTTGGCAAGTAGGAGATGGAAACGGGGTGCAGAAAGTGGCAGCACAAGTGGTGGAGTGCCCAAGACCATGTCAGAAGGAGGCCCAGTGACCCAGCCCAGAACCCAGGGCTGGCCACCATGCACCATCACCCGTCCTCTTCATTTTCCTTTTTAAGGTGATTATAGCTAGGACAACCACATGCTTTATTGACCAAACAGAGAAATTTGACAGTGAAAGGGGATGCCATTCGTTACTACATTGGGATAACAGCCTTAAACTGGGTCTTGACAGGAAAAGACGGAGCACATGATCACCCTATGAGCCCCCAAAATCACTCCACTTCTGTTTTCTCTTCCTGTGCAAAGATATAAATATGACCCCATCTCCTTCTTTCCATTAACTATAGGATTTGGTTCCTAAGGTGAGTATGGCCCAAGCATCTCATCCTTTTCTATTCTGTTATCTTGCAGAGTCACCAACTCCCTGGGCAGGATAAAGAGAAGTAGAACAACCTCCAGAACTTGGTTGTAATCCAGGGCTCTCTCCATGTGTGCCTGACTGATGCTTCTTATTGGCTTCCTCAGCTGCCAAGACATTGGCTGCTCCAAAACCGACCCCCCGCATTTGCTTACTCTCTTTCCTCCAGCTCAGCTTCTTTCCAAACATAATGCCCTTTACCCTTTGGCCCTTTCTCAGTGTGAGATCCTATCTCTTCAACTCTCGGGGCCCCCATGTATCCTTTGGAAGCCACCAGTTTCCCTAATAAAGTTTTCTGTGAGGTCTGGTATCTGTGAGAATGAATAATTCACATCTACTCCTGTGCAGTGTTCGGAGAACAAGAAGTCATTGGGTCCTCCAGGAACACCAAAAGAAAGAGAGAGGAGTATGGAAATCCTGCAAAATGGGAACTCTGGTGACCCTGTGGCCCTGGGAAAATTGTCATAAGATGCTTAGGAATGGAAGTAGGTTTGCTCAGATGAGGGATCCTGAGCCTTGAGCTCCATCAACTTCATGGTAGATCCATCTCCAAAAAGGCTCATAGACTTGTTCCCTGAGCTTTCAATAAAGGATACACTTCCAGAGTCCAGCACAGTCACTACAAATAGAAGGTAACTGGGGAGAGGCATGAGAGGAAGACTTAGGGAAAGCAAAGAAAAGATGCAGAGGAAGGAGGAAGAGAGGAGGGGTGAAGGAGGGAAAGACACAGTTTGAAAGCAGGGACTCACAATTCTTTCACATACTTCAGTCTAGAGGTAGAGTCCACATCCTGTCCCTTTGAGTCCAGGCAAATGCTGGGACTGTTTTGACCAGGAGAGTAAAGCCAGATGATGCTGTGTGACTTCCAAGGATAGGCCAGGAAAAGTGCTCTCGATCCTCTCTGGATGCTTGTTGGGGGTGTGTGTGAAGCAGCTTCCATGTAAGAGGTTCAGCTACTCTGAGACAACCATGCTGGGGAGGCCCAATCATACACTCTGGCCAAAAGAAAGCCCCAGAAAAGCTCTACCTGAGAATCAGTGTCACGTCCCAGCCACATGAATGAGCTTCCACCAAGCAGAGCTTCAGGTGATTGTGGTCCCAGCAGATATCTGGCTGCAACCAGGTGAACATCCCAGGAGAGCACCACTGGGCTGATTCCCTCCCAAAGTACCCACCCACAAAATAGTGAGAAATAGAAAATGTTTTGGGAAATTTCGTTCGCTGCAATAGGTAGATAACAGGAACATATGGAAAGGAAGTAGAAGGAGGAGGAAGGATAAGGAGGGGAGGGATGGGAGAGAGAAAAGGCATGGGGAAGAATGACAGGGGTCCCCAAAGGACTGGGCAAGATAAGAAGGTGCCAGGCTTGAGGATTGAGCCCCACAGCAGGAGGTTTGGCCACCACCGCACACCAAAACCTGGATGTATCTTTTGAGTAAGTGCATTGTTTTGTACAACTTGAATCAAGAAGCTCTAATGAAAGTCTGGGGTCCACTTACTGTTCAGTAATTCCTTTCCTCTCCACTTCGCTCAGTTTCACCCTCTTTAAAAAGGGCTGGTTAAACTGTTGGGTATTTCTGAAAATGCTATTGACAAACACTTACATTAGGTCATTTGGGGTGGGCAGGAGCTGTCTAAAATACATGTCCTTCAGGCCTTGCAGACACCATCCAGCCACAATTGACCCCACCGTGTTCTTCGATATCAAGGTGGGATGCAACCCTTTGGGCCACATCTCCTTCCAGCTGTTTGCAGACACAGTACCAAAGATAGCAGAGAACTTTTGTGCTCTGAACACTGGGGAGGAAAAAAATAGGTGATAAAGTTTTCTTCTTTCACTGGATTATTTTGGGACTATTGGCCAGGGTGGAGACTTTACTTCACATGCCATAATGGCACTGGCAGCTAGTCTGTCTATAAGGGGAGAAATCTGATGGTTAGAATTTCATCCTGAAGCACACAGGTCCTGGCATCTCATCCGTGGCAAATGCTGGACCCAACACAAACAATACCCAGTTTTCCATCTGCACTGCCAAGACTGAGTGGTTAGATGGCAAGCATGTGATCTTTGGCAAGGTGAAAGAAGGCATGAATATTGTGAAAGCCATGGGGCGCTTTAGGCCCAGGAATGGCACAAACAGCAAGAAGGTCACTATTGCTGACTGTGGACAAATCTAATAAATTTGACTTGTGTTTTATCTTAACTACCAGACCATTCCTTCTTTAGATCAGGAGAGCATCCCCTCACCTCCATCTTCTTGAAATATCCTATAAGCTTTTTTTTTCTTTTGTTGCAGTGCTATGGGTTTCGTATTTTCCTTACTCTCCTCCAAGTCTAGCTGGATTGCAGAGTTAACTTTATGATTATGAAATAAAAACTAAACAACAACAACAACAACAACAAAATAAAAATTGGGTCCTCAAGACACCATAAATATGCATTTTTAACAAGTAGTGCCAAGTGATTTTAAAGTTTCAGAATTTGTGGATTAGATGATAGTTAAGGGCCAATCCACTGATAGTGGGCGGGAAAAAGGCTTAAGAAGTATCTTGGTGCTTGCTCCTTTTACAGAAGGAGATCAGGAGAAAATATTAAAATCATTAGATGAATGTTAGAATCATTAAAAGTGGGAGCATTGGGGAAAGATTGTCTGGAAGACCCCCAAAGCCCTGCTAATCTGGCAGTTTTGCAGAGTGACCATCTAGCCAAATGGCTCCTGTGTGTGGCATCTCCCACATTTACGTGGCCCTTGCCTGCACACATCTGTGAGAGTTAGTCTCCTTTCCTGGGAAACCCGTCTTTGTACATCTTTATGATTCAGACCAAATTTTCAAGTCATCACTGGTCAACATCCTGTGGGAAGAACGCTTATCTTGGAATAAAAATATCCAAATACAAATCCCAACTTTGCCCCTGGTTGAATGTATGACCTGGTTGAGACAGGGTAGGGTGGAGGGATGCTCCTCTCAGGACCTCAGTTTCCTGTCCATGAGTCGAGGGTGATGGATTAATAATGTCAAAGAGTACTTCTCAATTTGAAGAACTATGGCTGTTCAGGTACCCAGCCAAATCTGATAAGGACCTGAAGTTTGTCCATCCCATTAGTACCTCTCAGTTCTTGATTATGTTTACATACATGAATGACTGGAACAAAATAATTCTGCCCTAGAAGGTCCATGGACCAGAGCAGCCCTTGGAAATGGCCAGAGTGTGCTTTGCAGTTGACAGTGTCTTCTCACCTGCTGTCCTCAGGAATGAACTCAAAGCCCTCAGGGGCTGAGTGGAGGGAACACTCTACCTTACAAGGTCCTCAGTGGAAGATGCTGTGTTTTTTTTTGTTATCAACTATTTTCTCATTACTCTGCCCATTAGAACCCAGAGGACACCTCAAAATAGAATCTTCGAGTGTTTCTCATGGTGTCATGCAGACCCAGGACCCCTTATCTTCCCTCTCTTTATTCTCTCTTGGAAGCTGTCTCCAGAGCCAGAGATGCCCAGAGGAAGCTGGAGATGATTTGGAAACTCAGGAAATGTTGAGTTCCTCAGCCCCAATAACTTTCCTTTTTATTTTTACACGTGTACAAATGGAAGCTTCTAGTAGGAAATAGACTTGTCCAAGACCTCACAGCAAATCAATAGCAAAGCTGAAGTTAAAATCCAGGTTTGAAGAGTGACAAGGTGTTGCCAGATTTTATGGCCTAGTTGGAAATCAGAATGTGTATAATGGCTCTTTGTCAGCCATTCCTACATCTTAATCCCATTCCTACAGTTGAAGAAGTCCCTACAGGGAGTCTTGATATGAGGTAAAACCAGAATTCCACTATAAAAGTTGAAAGAGCTAGACTCCCTATCAGTCAAGGTTCAGTAAAGGTCACAGAAACTATACTCAGTATCTCAAACAGAGAGGATTTAATGCTGAGAATTGGTTATATGAGCACTGGCAGTGGTAGGGAGTGCGTCCATGACTCCAAGATTTGAGAGAATAAATTATTTGGGAATCTCAGACCTAGGTGCTCATAAACGGGGCCCAGGCACAGCTGGAGCTCACGCCTCTGGCAGGACAGAGAGATGGGGGCTGTGTGGCTGGGACTCAGTCTTCTAAAATGCACTTGTGACTGGCGTTCAGACCTCTGAGGGGAACCTGGCTCAGATAGTGCTGGGCCCACTGGGTTGGGAGGTGCATCCAGCTGGTGCTGGTGTGTCTGGGGAGGTGCAATACATGTGGCTTGAAAACTGCCAAAAGGATCCAGAAGCTGGAGGTGTAACTGTTTTTTGCTGTTGGAGACATGCTGACTGGAGCCAGAAACAGGAAGAAAAATCCCATTTCCCCTCATTTCTTTCTTTCTTTTTTTAAACCAGGTAAAATTTATTTATTTGTTTGTTTGTTTGTTTGTTTGTTTGTTTAAAAAATTTATTTTCAAGTTAGCTAACATACAGTGTACTCGTGACTTCAGGAGTAGAACCCAGTGATTCATCTCCTACATATGACACCCAGTGCTCATCCCCAAAAGTGCCCTCTTTAATGCCCATCACCCATTTAATCCAGGCCCCCACCCCAGAAACCCTCACTTTATTCTCTGTATTTGAGTCTCTTATGGTTTGCCTTATCTCTATTTTTATCTTATTTTTCCTTCCCTTCCCCTATACTCATCTGCTGAGTTTCTCAAATTCCACATATGAGTGAAATCACATGATAACTGTTTCTCTGATTGGCTTATTTCATTTAGCATAATACACTCCAGTTCCATCCACGTCATTGCAAATGGCAAGATTTCATTATTTTTGATCGCTGAGTAGTATTCTATTGTGTGTATATATACCACTTCTTTTGTATCCATTCATCAGTCAATGGACATTTGGGTTCTTTCCATAATGTGGCTCTTGTGGATAGCGCTGCTATAAACATTGGAATGCATATGCCCCTTCAGGTCTGCATCTTTGCATCCTTTGGATAGATACCTAGTAGTACAATGGCTGGTTCTTAGGGTAGTTCTATTTTCAATTGTGATTGATTCTTTGATGTCTCTTTCTGTTGCCTCATCTCCCCTCATTTTGCTTTTTCCCCTCAGTTTCTTCTATGTGTCTCCCACGCAGAGTCTAACTAGACGCAACTGGCAAAAGAATGAGGGAAAACTCAGTTTTCACAGTCCCACTGGCTGCATCACAGAGAAGAGTGTGAAAGGATGGGCTTACAGCTGAGAGACAGCAGGTAGTTACTAGCATAGACACTCTCCCTCAAAGCCTCTCTTGCAGCTACGAAGTAGGTACTTATCGTGGGCTCAGCCAATCAGACACTCCCACATTGAGCAGACACTGAACTAGGAGCCAGTAGGCAAGGAAGCAAGGCCAATGGAGAATTCATTCTGATGGCAACAGTGACAACAGACAGCCTCATCCTTTTTCTGGGAACAGTACTGGCAGGGATGATGGTGATGGCATTGATGGGGCAAGACAGTACAAGTGCCCAGTGTTCTGTTCACTGTGGCTTCAACTTTGCAGCCTTCCTTGTTCCCAGCCATTCTCCTAGTCTTATTTTCCAGTCCTGATGGTGATCCTGTGAACTACCCAAATTTTTTAAAAATAAATTTCCTTCCTGCTCAAAATAACCAGAGTTGCATTTGCAATTAGAAATGCTGATGGATACGGTGGAAGATGGTACCTGAAGGGGACTTTGAGCCTAAAAGTCTGAATGAGCACAAGAGACCTTTTTTATTGCCAGAGAGTTTGTCACCCTTATGTGATGTGTCCAATGGAGTCCTTCCCCATTATTGGTTCCTGAAGCTTGTCATCATATGCTGTGGACCCCATATTCCTCTGAGTTACATTTTACCTTGGAAGAGGTGCCCTTTAGAAGAACATGGATGTCCAGAAGTGTGCAACACCGAGGTCATTTACTATCTTACTTTCTCATTGGAAGGATCTAATTATCAGAAAGAATTGGAGCTTGGGTGAGAAACAGAGAGAACATTCTCTCCAAAATAACAAGGTAAAGCTACACTAGTTCCATAAACAGTAGAAAAGTTTTGGGCTTGAGGAACTCTTCTTTAAAGCTGACCCCAGCCCTTATTTTCTGTGCAATAATGAGCCAATCAGTCTCTTCTCTGGGCCTCAGTTACCACACCTGAACCACTGGGAAAGACAAAGAAAGGATCTCCCCCGTAGACTCACCTGAGGATCTCATCCTTCCCACCTCCAGTGATGTTCAAAAACATATTAGTGGTGGTATTGATGGGAGAAGGGTGGATCTGTGCAGAGCCACAGAGGATTCAGTAAAACATACTGTAGACCACACACCTCCCAGGAAGACCTGAGGCTCCAAGCCCTTGTTCTACGTCTTCCTCTCACAAAATGAGTTGCACTCCGTGGGATAACATATCGGGAAGGATCAACAGAGTCCATATAACTGTCATTGTCTCCTAAATCTTCCTCTTGGATTTCTTAAGATATAAATTGACTCTAAAAGTGATTAACCTTATTTTTGCCCTCTGGACATTTATTTGGGACATAAATAAGGTAAAAATAGAAATCAACTCATTTGGTATGTGCATGCTTATGATAAATGTATTCATTATATGTACAAGCATGTCTTCTCTCTAAGCCTTGGTTCCCCTGTTCTATAAAATGAGTATGGCAATAAAATCTATTCCAAGGACTTTTTATGAGAATGTGATAAGACAAGGTAGAAATCTCCCTGACATATAGTTAGTGCTCAAGTGTTGTTAGTCTCCTTTCCTTTCTAGATAAGAGAAAGGTTATATGGAGGTTAGAATATAAATGGGGAAACTTCATTCTTCTAAAATTCCATCCAGTTTACTTCCCCTATCCCCATACCACCCAAATCAAATGGGTCTCAGTCAAAAGCGATTTAATTAATTATTTACACACATACAGACATACACATATGCATACATGCACATATCGTTGATGTGGGGTTAGTAAGAGTCCTTTGATAAGAGGTGGATAACCAGCAAGAACCTGCCAGCTTCTCTAATGTGCACTTAATAAATCTTAAACTTGCCCTCCATCTTCTGGAATCACAGTAACCCTGCACCCAATCACCTGAGAAAGGGCCAAGTTACTGAGTCATGGTCAAAGATCCCCCAGGACAAGCAGGTACAGTGTGCCTGGTTTTCAAAGTCCAGTGCCTCCCACACCCACCCACAAAGGCTGTACAGCAAAAAAAATTACAGGTACACCTTGTCAAGTACTGCCCTCACTGCATGCAATTCTTATCATGCTGCTAACGTTAGAAATGTTTTTTAATTTAAAAAGTACTTACGTCCATAATTCTTCTGCAAGTTTCCTAACCTTGGCAGTACTGATATTGGGGCACAGACAATTCTGTGTGGTAGGGCTGTTCTGTACATTGGATGATGTTTAGTAGCATGCCTGGCCTTTACCAGTAGGTCCCTTCCCACCCCGGAGTTGTGTCAATCAAAAGTCTCTAGACATTGCCAAGTGTCCCTGGAGGGAGCAGAATTGCCCCTCCCCAGATGAAAACTCCTCTTCTATATAGTATGTTAAAAGACCAATTCTTACTTCTAGGCCAGCTACTCTAGAAGCGGGAGCACCCTGGTAAGTTCTCACAAAGGAGCAATCCTGCCTTTCCTCTGCCTGAATGGCAAATGCCAGTCTGTGCACTCCCTGGGCGCCTCCTTCTGCCATTATTTTGGTTTCTGATGAACTGATTTAACCACCTGAGAGAGCGAAGGAAAGAGATCCCAGGAAGAATGCTGGCGAACCACCAAAGTACAAAAGAAGATGAATCCCAGAGATGTTGATATGTAGATATGCGTCTCCTCTGAAGAGGAGATAAATAGGAAATAAAGGTAGAGGAAGCAGTGAAAATCGGCAGGTGGAGGGAGTTTACCAACCATTTTGTAAACTACAGTTGGGAGAAGCAGTGTCCAAAGGATGAGTATCATAGCTTCAGCGCGTTTCAAGAGAAGGAAGAGCTACTAGTGATAAGAAAAATGTGTAACACTTGTCTTTAGGGACCAAGCATGGTCCTGATCTGGTTAGCACCTCATTTCCAGAAAGGCTTCATGACCCCACACACACACCTGCAAATGGCATGTGCCTTTGTGTGCACTTACAATGAATGATGCAATTACATTTGCATGTTCATTGAACACTTGTGCCAGATTCTGGGAAGCAAGCCAAACCAGCATAATCCACTTCAATTTATATGTGAGAAAACTGAGGGTCAGAGAGGTTAAATAGTTTGCCCAAGTTCAAGAGCCTCTGGACTCAAAAGCACAACCTCAGACTTCAAATCCAAGGCTCATTAAATCCCACTAAAGCATGCCAGCTTTGTCTTGTGAAAAATCAAATCTCTGGAGGATCCAGGAAAGGAGTTGGGTGGGGAATGTGCTGGACTCTGGTGATTGGACATGTGGTTAGACAAATGATTCTCTAACCCAAACAAAGTTGGGCCCTCTTTGCACACTGTGCTTTTGATATTTCTGTTTAGATATACTGAGCCTGCATCTTCTCCAAGTAAGTGATTGTTTCTGACCTCTGGACAATGTATGTGTTGTTCCAACAATTCCTTGACATCCCCAGAGGGAAGGGAGAGAGCACCTAAGACTATGCCTGGCACATTATGGGAGCTCAGTAGGTGTCTGTTGAATGAATGATACAAGAACATTGGAGCTGGACAGGCCAGGGTCCCAGTCCTGACTGTGAAACCTGCTATCCATGTGACAACAAAGTAGTTTAACCTCTCCTTGTGTATAAGATGGGTTTTAAGCTTTGTGGGAATCCTATGTTGATTCAAGAGAGGTAACGTGTGAAAAGTATTCTATATGGTCCCTGGAAAGAAAAGGCACTCAACAAATGGTAGCAGTTGTTTTATTGTTGTTAAAGGGGCTTCCACCCTGAAGTGTAGTAAAGTGACCTTAGATAAAATCGGATCAGATAAGGCCTAAGGAGAAAGGCAGAGCTGTGCTTTGGCTGGACACTATGTTCTAGGGGTGGCCCAACCTTGTAAATAGCAGAAGTTAGGGGTAAATTAGCTGAACATGGAGCTAGGCTACTCCCATTTGGTCCCCTTTCCCCTTAAAATGCCAGGTAGGGCCACAGGCTGGGTGGCAGCTTGCAGCTCTAGGTCTCTCTCCCATTCCTCCTGCTTCTCACCCTCTGCCAAGAACCTCGATCAGCATTAGGACAAAGTTGGTATGGAATGTTAGAGCTTCAAGAATAGCCTCAGAAGGGGGTTGGGGAAAATGAGTGATGGGCATTAGAGGGCATGTGTTGGGATGAGCGCTGGGTGTTATATGTAAGTGACGAATCACTGGAATCTACTCCGGAAGCCAAGACTACACTGTATGTCAGCGAACTTGAGGAAAAAAAAAAATAATAATAGCCTGGGAATAGGGCAGGGGTCCAGCATCACAGAGAGAGTCCATTTCTTAACTTATAGGATAGGGAGTCAATTCAATTCACTTCATCAAATATATGTTCATCAAATATATGTGCCAGGCACTGTCCTAGGTGCTGAGGCTAAAGCAATGAGCAAAACAAAGACCCTGCCTTTGTGGAATTCCTATTTCAGTGGGAGAGAAACAGACAATACATAATACACATAATAGATGGTAAATGTGCTATAGAGAAAAGAACAAGTAGAATAGGGTGAGGGGTATTCAAGTCCGGAATGGGGTTGGTGGCAAGCAAGATGAGATGAAGAAGGGGGAGATAGGAGTCAAAATTTAAAGGTGAGGGGCTTAGCCAAGTCAGACCTACTTGTAGCAGAATGCTCCTTTCTGGACTTTCAGAATGCTTCTTTGCTGAATCTTAAAATCTGCAAATGGAACTGAGGGAGATGAAATGCACTCTATCCAAGATTACTGGAAATGAGGACAGTTAGCAGTAGCTTCCAAGATTTTTGAGCAGCCAGTAAGATTCCCTTTAAAAACTCTTATAATGTTTACACCAGCACTATCAACAGTAGCCAAAGTATGGAAAGAGCCCAAATGTCCATCGATGGATGAATGGATAAAGAAGATGTGGTATATATATACAATGGAATATTGCTCGGCAATCAAAAAGAATGAAATCTTGCCATTTGCAATAACATGGATGGAACTGGAGGGTATTATGCTAAGTAAATTAGTCAGAGAAAAACAAAAATCCTATGACTTCACTCATATGAGGACTTTAAGAGACAAAACAGATGAACACAGGGAAGGGAAATAAAAATAATATAAAAACAGGGAGGGGGACAAAACAGAAGAGACTCATAAATATGGAGAACAAACTGAGGGTTACTGGAGGGGTTGTGGGAGGGGGGAAGGGCTAAGTGGGTAAGGGGCACTAAGGAATCTACTCCTGAAATCATTGTTGCACTATATGCTAACTAATTTAGATGTAAATTTTAAAAAATAAAAAAAATAAAAAAATCTTATTATAATAAATCATTATAAAAGTAATGCCTACATTTTATAGAAAAGTCAAACATACAAAACTCTAAGGGAGAACATTAAAAATTCAAAGTCAAAATATTATCTTCCAGGAGAGGAGCCAAGATGGCGGAACAGCATGGAAGTTTTTTGTGTGTCTCGTGTTCCTGAAATACAGCCAGACCAACACTAAACCATCCTACACACCTAGAAAACTGATTGGCGGATTAACACAACAATCTGCACAACCTGAACCACAGAATTCAGCAGGTACGCAGCACGGAGAGGTGCATTTGGGGAGCGAGAAGCTGCAAAAGGTAGGAAACGCTTTTGCAGGCGGAGAGAGGACGGACACTGGGTGGGGGAGAATACGGGAAAAGCACCCTTCCCCAAAAGCAGCTGGAGAGAAAGTGGAAAATTAGAAACAGCCGCAGGGACTAAACTAAAAAAGGGAGAAAGGAGAGGGTTTAAATTCCATTAAGACTGTAAACAAGGGGAGCGCAAAGGCTGCAACTCCACAGCTCGATACCTGGCGGTGTTCTGGTGGGAAGGGCGAATTCCCAGGAAGAGAGTCGGGTCCGGGAGGTTCTCGGGCCACACAGGGAAAAGTGGTTCCACAGCTGGAAGGACATTTGGTAGAGACCGTTGAAGCCACTTGGTCCCAGCAGACCCCGGAAGGCAGCCACATTCTCTGGTGCTGGGGCAAGGTCGTTAAGGGTGAAGCCTGGTGCCAGATTTGTGTTGTGATTTTCCATAATCCCTGAAACGCTGCTGCTACACTGTCTTGCGAACTTTTTCTGGGCAGGGCTGGCACCTGGCCACAGTCTCGGGGCACCGGCAGCAGCAGGGTCCAGCAAGCATTCCTGGGTGCAGCCGACATTCGGCCATTGCTCATTCGGCCATTGCTCGGTAAGTCCCTCCCACAGAGGGGCAGAACGGGTGAAAGCCGCAGTTCTTCAGAAGTAAGGGGCCAGAGAAAACAGCTGCATCTGAGACAAAACTCGGGAGAGAGGTACTGCCTGGGGCCTGGTCACGGACAGTGAAAAAGCGGGGAGTGGATGAGAGCTGAAGACAGAGGACGGGTGCGCGATTGTTGATCCGGGAGAACAGAAATTGCTGGGTGGCGCCATTGCACCACTTCCACGCATGCGCATACGCACCTCCAAGCGTGGCAACAATCCACCCCAGTAGGCTAGCAGCACCATCTAGTGGAGAGCGGAGCTGTTACACTGAGCCCCGCCCAACTGGGCCAACTTCGCTCTTCAAGAACACAAGTCTCACTGCCGGCTTAGTTTATGGACTAAAAAGCGCTACATAGACTGACTTCTCGGGGAAAACGAAGCAATTTCAGTCCTACTTCAATCTGT
The DNA here is from genome assembly GCF_018350215.1 of Panthera leo. Taxonomy (NCBI): domain Eukaryota; kingdom Metazoa; phylum Chordata; class Mammalia; order Carnivora; family Felidae; genus Panthera; species Panthera leo. The sequence continues at coordinate 15,319,736 of NC_056681.1, forward strand.
TAGCAGGTCCATCTATTCAATTTCTTTCTTTTTCTCTTTTACACTTCTCTTTCTTGAATACAGAAAGAGAAAAAATTCATTTTTATTTTCAACTTTTATTAGAATATTTTTCTTTAATTTTTATTACTATATTTTTTACTTTTGTGTAAATTTTTTCAAATCCTATTTTACTTCCATCACTATTTTAGTCTACTTCATTGTACTCACCTTTTCAAATTTTCAAACAATTTCCTTTTTTCTTTCTTTTTCTTTTTTTCTCTTTTTCGTTTCTTTTCTTTTTCTTGAATGCAGAAAGAGAAAAAATTCATTTTTACTTTCAATTTCTATTTAAAATATTTTTATTTAATTTTTTACTATAGTTTTGCTTTTATGTAAATTTTTTCAAATTCTATTTTACTTCCATCATTTTATTTTAGTCTACTTCATTGTATTCACCTTTTCAAATTTTCAAACAATTTCCTTTTTTTCCTTTCTTTTTCTTTTTTCTCTTTTTTGTTTCTTTTCTTTTTCTTGAATGCAGAAAGAGAAAAACTTCATTTTTACTTTCAATTTCTATTTAAAATATTTTTATTTAATTTTTTAACTATAGTTTTGCTTTTATGTAGATTTTTTTCAAATTCTATTTTACTTCCATCATTTTATTTTAGTCTAGTACAGTGTATTCACTTTTTCAAATTTTCAAACGATTTCTTCTTTTTCTTTTTTTTCTTTTTTTATCTTTTCTCTTTTTTGTTTCTTTTCTTTTTTCTTAAATACAGAAAAAGCAAAAATTCATATTTATTTTTAATTTTTATTAAAAATATTTTTCTTTAATTTTTTTTCTACCATATTCTTTATTTTTGTGTATATTTTTTCAAATTCTATTTTACCCCATATCTCATTTTAGACTACTTCAGTATATCCATTTTTTAAAATTCTCAAACAATTTCCTTTTTTTCCTTCCCCCCCCTTTTTTTTCTCTAATCTGTCAAACCACTTTCAACACCCAGACCAAAACACACCTAGGATCTAGCATCATCTATTTGATTTTTGTGTGTGTATGTGTGTGTTTAATTTTTAATTTTAATTTTTTTAATTTCATTTTTTCTACCTCATTAATTCCTTTTCTCCCTTCAAAATGACAAAACGAAGGAATTCACCCCAAAAGAAAGAGCACAGAAAAACGACAGCCAGGGACTTAACCAACGCAGATACAAGCAAGATGTCTGAACCAGAATTTAGAATCACGATAATAAGAATACTAGCTGGAGTCGAAAATAGACTAGAATCCCTTTCTGTGGAGATAAAAGAAGTAAAAGCTAGTCAGGATGAAATAAAAAATGCTATAACTGAGCTGCAATCACGGATGGGTGCCGCGGTGGCAAGGATGGATGAGGCAGAGCAGAGAATCAGTAACATAGAGGACAAACTTATGGAGAATAATGAGGCAGAAAAAAAGAGGGAGACTAAGGCAAAAGAGCACGATTTAAGAATTAGAGAAATCAGTGACTCATTAAAAAGGAAGAACATCAGAATCATAGGGTCCCAGAAGAGGAAGAGAGAGAAATAGGGATAGAAGGGTTATGTGAGCAAATCATAGTGGAAAAATTTCCTAAACTGAGGAAAGACACATACATCAAAATCCAGGAAGCACAGAGGACCCCCATTAGATTCAACAAAAACTGACCATCAACAAGGCATATCATAATCAAATTCACAAAATACTCAGGCAAGGAAAGAATCATGAAAGCAGCAAGGGAAAAAAAGTCCCTAACCTACAAGGGAAGACAGATCAGGTCTGCAGCAGACCTATCCACAGAAACTTGGCAGGCCAGAAAGCAGTGGCAGGATATATTCAACGTGCCGAATCAGAAAAATATGCAGTCAAGAATTCTTTATCCAGCAAGGCTGTCATTCAAAATAGAAGGAGAGATAAAAAGTTTCCCAGACAAACAAAAATTAAAGGAGTTTGTGACCACTAAACCAGCCCTGTAAGAAATGTTAAGGGGGACTCTCTGAGGTGAGAAAAGATAAAAATAAATAAATAAATAAATAAATAAATAAATAAATAAATGCCAAAAGCAACAAAGATTAGAAAAGACCAGAGGACACCACCAGAAATTCCAACTCTACAAGCATCATAACGGCAATAAATTCATATCTTTCAGTACTCACGCTAAACGTCAATGGACTCAATGCTCCAATCAAAAGACATAGGGTAACAGAATGGATAAGAAAACAGGATCCATCTATATGCTATTTACAAGAGACCCACTTTAGACCTAAAGACACCTTCAGATTGAAAATGAGGGGATGGAAATCCATCTATCATGCTAATGGTCAACAAACAAAAGCCAGAGTAGCCATACTTATATCAGACAATCTAGACTTTAAAATAAAGACTGTATCAAGAGATGCAGAAGGGCATTATATCATAATCAAGGGGTCTATCCACCAAGAAGACCTAACAATTGTAAACATTTATGTGCCAAATGTGGAAGCACCCAAATATATAATATAAAGCAATTAATCACAAACATAAAGAAACTCATTGATAGTAATACCATCATAGTAGAAGACTTCAACACCCCATTCACAGCAAAGGACAGATCATCTAATGAAAAAATCAACAAGGAAACAATGGCTTTGAATGACACACTGGACCAGATGGACTTAACAGATACATTCAGAACATTTCATCCTAAAGCAGCGGAATATACATTCTTCTCCAATGCACATGGAATGTTCTCCAGAATACACCACATACTGGGACACAAATCAGCCCTAAGTAAGTACAAAAAGATTGAGATCATACCGTGCATATTTTCAGACCACAATGCTGTGGAACTCGAAAACAACCACAAGAAGAAATTTGGCAAGGTAACAAATACTTGGAGATTATAGAACATCCTACTAAAGAATGAATGAAGTTAAAGAAGAAACTAAAACTAACCCTAACCCATAAGAAACCGCAGGCTTTGGATTGCTCATCTGATGAACAATTTCCAGAGGGGTGTTTAAGGTATGAGGGGCACAAACACTGGGGACAGAGCAGCTCAAGGGGTCCCATCTTTGTGTGTAATGAGCTCACCCCAATAGGTCTGGTCTGGCTGGGCCTGGGGGTTGATGTCTCTGCTGCGGGGGAAATACAGAGACTTCTGAGTTTAGGACCTCTTCTCTCTGCAGGCAGGACCTACCAATGCCAAGTTGCTCTGTGGCTAAGGGGGTCGCAGCAGTTCGCCTAAGTACCACCTTTCAGAGCTGAGCAAACCAAGACCCTCACCAACACGCTGTGGCACTGAACGGAGGGTTGGCATTCTGTCAGCTGTCATTCTGTTCTTAAGCTTCCTCACCCTCTCACTTTTGCCATGACTCTGTGGTAGAATTATCAGCTGGGGCAGGAGGTGGGTATTTGTTGTGTTTGCAATATGATTATTTCACGAGTTAGTTTCCCCAAGATGCATCCACCTGCAGAAGGCAAAGGGATCCAGGCAGCAGCCACAGAAGACAGCACAGTTGGTACATCCCCAGCTGTTGAAGCATCGGTCGGCAGTTGCACGGAGCGGGGGGTGCGGGGGTGGGGGGAACTCAAGACACTAGATGAAGACGCAGGAACAAAAAGGCATTTCTTCCCTGCCCTGTGGCGGTAGTGTAACGCTCTCTCCCTGCTCCCACATCGCCCTCTAGAGTCTATTCTTAACGTAACAACCTGAAAGATCATTTCAAACACAAGTCAGATCAGGGCACATCTCTGCTCAGACCCCTCCCGTGGCTCCTAAATTCCCTAGAATAAAAGGCAAAGTCTTTGCAGTGACCACAGCGCCTTCCATAATCTGTGCCCGCGCTATCTCCCTGAGCTCATCTCCCCTCGTGCCCCTGACCCCTCATTTACTCCAACCACGTTAGCCTCCTGGACCATCCTCAAATACTCAGAGCACACTCTGACCTCAGGTCCTTAGTCCTGGAAGTTTCCTGGGTCTGGACCGCTCTTCCCATGGACTGTCACATGGCTCATACCCTCCTTCACTCAACTCAGTACTTGAATGATGTTTAATGAAAGACCTTCCCTGAACACCCTCTGCAAAGAAACCACACCCACCTCAACCCCCACCTTGGGGTTCACCAGTCCTCTTACCCATCTTTGAGTTATCACTTGACATGATATACATGGTAAACATGAGTTCATTCACGCACACACACATGAACACACATACACATGCACACACACGTACACACACAGATACACACACACACTCACAACCTCCTTGGTACCAACCTCCCACCATCTATACATAGTAGGCACTCAATAAATATTTCCTGGGTGAGCAAATGCCTCTGCTTATGTTGTTCCTCAGTCAGGGCTATCCTCTACTGGCCTGTTTTTAGAACTTCAGTTTTTTGTGTATAACCTCCTATCATCCATCCAACCCGAAGCCTGCACTTTCCTGCCGAACGGATGCTTGTTTCCGCAGATGCTTGTTCCACAGAACAGCCCTTGGGACTGGAGATGGGGCGCAGAGGCATCAGCAAAGCAGTTTGCTGTTGGAAGTAAGAGAAAGTAAAGGCGGGAAGAAACTCTGCCCTGAACTCTGGAGGGGGGGGGGGTCAACAGGACTGAGGGGTTCTGGGAGGTTCCACGAGAGTGACAGTCCCATCTGGAGCCAGCAATTTATCAGGACTCCTGGCCCTGGGAGCCACCACCACCCCGTGCCCACCCCCCCACCCCCCAGCCAAAACTAAGCATGGCTGTGGTCTGGCTACATAATAAATAGCTCATCGAGACCTGGAAGAGGGGAGGAAGGGGCCAGTTCAGAGCAGTCCCCCCTTCTTTCCTCTTCACACCCCTCAACCAAAGACCCTCAGAGTCCCTGGCCTGCAGCAGCCACTCGGCAGCAAAAGTTGATCAGAGGAATGTCCTAGGCTGGGGGCTTCTCCAAACCCACCCATTTTCTCACGTGACCCACTCTACCCCTTAACCCTCTTTTTCCAGCAGAGTTCTTCCTGTTCATCACTGGGATCCTTGGTAACTCCAGGAACCCTGGTTCTCCCCACCTCATCTTCCCCAGGAGGCCCGTGGGCCGGGACCCCCTTAAAAAAGTCCCACCCCCACTTAAGTTTCTGGTGGAGGCCCTGAGGGTCCATCTCCCTCAGACCCCAACTCAGGGTGGCCCCGGGCAGCCTTCTCATGCAGTAAAATCTCAGCCACCAGGTCTGATATGCTGTTGGTGGCACTTCATTTGAGTTAAATTGGGAGCAGCAAATTTGCCCGCTGGCCCTGGTCAGTGGGGAGCTGGTAGCAGCTGCCTGGAGCCCTGGGTTAGGGAAAGGAGGAGCATGAGCGATGCAGGTTTGCAGAGTGGGTGCCGGAGGGGAAGATGGCATGCATACAAAAGGCATACCTCTGCCATCCCTGGGTTAGACGGGACCCTGCCTAGGGCTCGCTCCCCGTACAAACCTGGGGAAAGTGAGGAGAGAGTGGCGGGGGTGGCAGCCACACATTTGGTCCCATCATGGGGCTTCTACTGAGCCCATCTCTGGATGCCTTTGCTGCTGCCCGCAAGGGCTCAGGCGACTCAAGCCTGGGCAGGGACAGAAATCAGAAAAGAGAAGGCTACACTGCCATCTATCGCCAAGGGACAGCCTTATGCACTGAGCACCCACAGGTCCATGTTCACCTTGCATCCCTAACGGGGTGGATGGAGAAGCCCTGGGTCTTTCCTGGTTCATGGCCTGGGGCAGGGACTCACAAGAGGATGAGAAGGATAAGACTGGCCAAACACCAAACCACCAAGATCTTCTGTCTCCAGACCATTGCCCTCAAGCTGCCCTGACCTCTCACATCCAATGGTGGGTAGAGCAGAGAAGGAGATAAAAGCTGTCCTGGGGTGGGCAGAGGAATATTGAGAGAAGGGGATAAAGAGAGAGGGGCATGGAGGGAGAACAGAAAAAAAAAAAGTCAATGAGGAAACAGAAAGGGGCAGAGAGAGAGCAAGGGGAAGAGAGAGAAAAGAGAAAGGGATGGTGGGGAAAACAGGGAAAGAGAGAGAGAGAGGGAAAGAAAAGGGGTATAGAGGGTGAGGACTGAGACAGGGCTAGGTCTCTGAAAGAACACAGAAGAAACTGGTAGAACTGGTGCCTCCGTAGGGCACGGGGCAGGGGGAGGAGGTCAAGGGTGAAAGACCCTTTTTGTTGTTGTCGTTTTCACCTTTTGGATTTTGGTCCATGTGACTGCATTACTTGTACGAAATAATGGTTTGATTTAAAAAACCAGTTAAGGGGCGCCTGGGTGGCTCAGTCAGTTAGGCATCTGACTCTTGATTTCGGCTCAGATCGTGATCTCACGTTTCGTGAGTTCAAGCCCAGTGTCAGGCTCTGCGCTGGCGGCATGGAGCCTGCTTGGGATTCTGTCCCTCTCCTCTCTGCCCCTCCCCCCCCTCAAAATAAATAAACATTAAAATAAATAAATAAACAAACAGATAGATAATGAAAAACAATCAAAGGACCGATCAAAGGACCCCAGTTTTGCCAACTTCTGTCCATGTGGCCGCAAGCAAGTCACTTGCTAGACTCCTAGGCTAGAACACGGGACTGTCATCAGCTACATCGAGGGTTGTTTTGTGGCTCCAGGAGATCTCGCAAACAAGTCTCCCAGCCCTGGGTCCGGGGCACAGAGAAGTGTTGCAGGCCCCGTCAATGAATGGGAGTGACTTTGGAAGCGTTCCATCCCATCTCTGAGCCTGTTCTCTCTTCCACGTCCCTCCCGCCGAAAGGACAACCACCAACCTCCCCAAAGAAAACGCTATTATACGAGTAGTACACGAGCCAAGCCCTGAGTGTATGTTCACTGTCTCAGAGTTGATCCCTCCCTGGACTTCATGCCAGGATGACCTGGTCGCCACCACCCCACCCCACCCCCCCGCCATCAATCCAGAGTCAGGAGAGACAGGGACAGAAAGGTTAAGAATGGAGGCCATGGCCCTTCCCCCAGTGCTGGAAACGGTCACTTTATTGGTTGGAAAAGACAGAAGCTGTGCTCAGCTCTGGAGGGAGTGCAGAAGCCAGAAAGAGGGGAGCCCAGCTGGGCTGGAGCCAGGCAGGGCCGGGCAGAAACTTCCACTCCCCCACTCCGCGGGTGGTGGTGGCTAGAGCTGGAGGAAGAAAACCATAATAATACATCAACAGCAATACGCAAAATACTAGACAAGAAGACAGAGCTTAAATTCTGGACCAAACCCCCCCGACTCCCCCCTTCCAACACACACGCACAGCAAAGCCTCACCTTCCTGAGGCCCTGGGGCTCTGCCTGCACTTCTCTGCAGGTCCTGGACTCACCTCTTCTGCTTCACACCTGCCCGGGACATACCTGGGTAACCGTGGCCCAATTGACCGCTGGGGCCTTCCTGAGGGACAGTCATCATTTATCTCCCTCAAAGCCCTTCTGCCGCCAGGAAGTTAGAATGTCTCCATTCCTTGGGTTAAGCTGGGATTCGCTGGTCAAGGAGATCTTATTGATCTCATTTTACAAGCAAAATAATTGCAGCCCCGGGAGGTAAAAAAGGCTAGTGAAGTGAAATCCACACCCGGGTCTTCCTGGCCACCAAGTCCAGCCACCTACTGGCAGTCAGGGAGGCAGGAGATGACTGGTATCACTGGAGAGCTCTGGGCCCATGGAGACCGTGGTTCCCTCCCAGGCACTGAAGGAACACCTTGAAATAGCACCCACAGGGCCTCGGGCACACCCTCCCCTCTCTGTAGCCTCAGTCCTCTCACCTGGGCAATACCGGGCCCCACCAGTGACCTGTCAATCCCCCGGGGTGAGGGCTTATCAAGGCAGCCCCACCATCAATACTGAGATGTCAACCAAAGGGCACTTCCAGGTTCTTGCTCCCCCTGCACCTCACCCCACAACCGACCTTCCAGTCGTCCCTGAGGACTGGCCAGGATCATCCCTCTGCCAAGGCTGCTCCCTCCCACCACCACGCCACCTCCCACCCCATGAGGCTTTCTCCTCTGTTCCCCCAGCGCTCAACCCTTCCCTCAGTGCAGCACTGATGACAGGCTCTCGGAGTGTCCGTCCATCCGTCTGCCTCAGCCACGGGGCTGCAAGCCCTGTGACGAAGGGCAGTGGACACCTTCTGCCCCAGCACCTGGCACAGAGACCTGGTCACAGTGCCCGACGTCCCCAAGGGCCAACCAAACACGAGCTTGGGGTCTTGTATTTACTTCCTCACACTTACTCTAGGACTTGATATTGTTTTATTTTTAGTTGTTACTAGAGGAAGAGAGGCTCCACAATCCTTTCCTTACATGGGTAGAGCCACCAGAGGTGGCCAGATGTGGCCCCGGCCTGCTACAGAGCAAGTGCCCCTCACACTTCAAACAGACATCTGATGTCTGCCGTGTGTGTCCTGAAAAGCCACGCTTTGGGCGAAACTAAGGATCAGCCTTTGGCCTCCCACTGGCCACATGCAAAGAGCCTCTCACCTCCCCACCTGCTCCTGACACTGTCCACTGTCCTCTCTCCCAGGAAACAGCTGCTCCCCCAACTGCTGACTTTCTAAGTGCATGCTAAGGCAACAGAAGAAATCTCTTTCCCTCACAGCCCAATTCATCAGCTGTCCCCTCTGCCTTCACATACGTCCCAAACATAGCCACCTGCCTCCCCTGGTCTATCACCTCCCAGCTGACTCTCGCAGGAGCCTCCTAGCTGGTCTCCTGCTTCTGCCACTGCCCCTCTACAGCCTCTTCTCCACCCGGCAGTCGGAACAATCATTTCCAAATCTGAGTCGGAGCACGTCCATTTCCATGGCGGCCACATCTCTGGGTCAAGACTAAAGTCCTGTAATGACCTATCAGGCCCCTAAGACATGCTCCACTTACCCCTGGCCGACCTTCCTCTTCCTGTGCCCTCCTCGCTCTCACCCAGCCTCCTGGCTTTTCATGAAACACCAGGGATGCTCCTGCTTTTGCACCTGCTGCCCCTTGCCTGTGACACTCCCCCCAGATATCCTCACGCTCCCCCCCTCAAGTTCTGGCAAGTCTTTGTTCAAGGGCTGCCTTCTGGGTGGGACCTTCCCTGATAATTCCTGTGGGGGAAAAAAAAAAAAATGGCAACCCCACTTCCTGCCCACCCTGCCCCACCCCTACTCCCCTTCTGTTTCGTTTTTTTCTCCGGGGTACTTTTCTCCCTCGAACATTCTACAGAATCTACTTCCTTATTTATTTTTCTTTGTTGCCCATTAGCACATAAAACCCGTCAGAGTTTTTGTCTGATTTGCTCGCTCATGGGCCGCCCTCAGTACCCAGAGCCGTGCATGGCACGTGACAGATAACAGATACTTGCTGACTGGATGAAAGCAAGTAAATGGACAGACATGAACAGAGCTGTGTTCGCCAGGTCCTCCTTTTCAACCATCTTTACCCATAGGCTTCGGTGCACTTCCTTCCCCCCCCCCCCCCCCCCCCACCTACCTCAGAAGACGGGAGTGATGCAGGACACCTTCCCGCAACCATTGTAGCAGCATTTCAACAGGCCAGGACACTGGCTGTCCACCTTGCACTGGTCCTGGCAGAGGCCGAGCTGGGGGAAGTCAGTGTTCACGTGGGGGCAGGAACCTTGCTTTTCTGGGGAGAAAAAGGAGCAACGGGAAGTGGGCAGAGGGGATGCCGGGAGATGAACACTCCTCCCAGCACCCCCCCCACCCCGCCCCCGTGTCACAAACAGTAGAGCTGCCCGCCTGTCTGAGTTGATCCCAGAGTCGCCTAGCAAGACTGTCTGCAGACCTCTCCTCCTCCTGCTCCCTCCATCCTCGAGTTTGAAATCACAGGACGTCAGGTCGAGGCCCAGGTCTGCCTTTTCCTATCTCTGCGGCCTAACGTGGAGAGCAGAAATGTCCCAGAGCCGCTGTGCCTCCGGGTGCTACCATTATTCTCTGCACTCGACATATATTAACCCCTCTAATCCCCACAATAATTCTACAAGAGGGAGAGGTACTGTTAATATTTCCTCATGTTACAGATGAGGAAACTGAGGCACCAAGAGGTTAAGTAATTTGTCTATTACGCCACCCATGGAGGCAGGACTGGAAACCCAGGAATCGGGCTTCAGAGTCTGCGCACCAGACACCCTGCTGCTTCGTAAGCTGTGCACATGTGAGGGTTTGCACACCCACGGTCTCTTCACTCACTCCATGCCCCGCCCCCCCCCATACACTCACTCATCCATGGCTCACTCACAGACAACACCGCAGAGAAGTGCTGCTTACAGTGTTCTTGGTGTAGATCCATTACCTCCTCTAATCCTCACATCAAGTATTTCCTCTGTCGGGGCTGTTTCTAACCCTGCTCCTATCTCAGACCAGGAAAGTGAGGCACAGACAGGTGCCACCAACACCACACCGCTGGTAAGAAGCAAAACCAACACCTGAGCCCAGCCTGTCACCACCCATTTACACACACACACACACACACACACACACACACACTCACCCTATGCTCAACTTCCTGGGTCAAGGAGAAGGGAGCTGGGCTCAATTCCCAGAAGCCCCAGGAGCAAGCCCAGCCAAAAGTCAAACACAGGCACAGAAGTGGCTGATTAGTTTGCGGAGGACAGGAGTGGCTGATTTCCTAGCACAAAGAAATCCATTCCCTTGCAAAGGGCAGGAGATCTGGATACTGGGCTTCTCTGGGACAAAAGGGAGTCGGGAAAGGGTTACCGACAAATCGCGCCACTGTGTATAGAGTGTCTATTCTCCACAAACACATCTTCAGTGTGTTATTTCATTTAGCCCTCATGTTAATCCTACAGGGTTTGGGATTATTATCCCCAGTTTGCCGAAGAGAAAGCAGAGGCTTGGAGAGGTAAAGCGACTTTCTCAGGATCACATGACTAGCAGATGGCAGAACTAAGATCCTAGTCGAGGAAGCCATCTGGCTCCGTCCCTCTTCCTGCCTCAGTCTGTCCATCTGAGACAAGGGACCAGAGAAGACGGCACCTAACAGTCAGGCACTCCTTCTGTCCCCAAGGACCTCTCTCGTCTGTCTGTCTGTGTGTCTGCCTCGTGCTTCCTCTCTCTCAAGCTCCACATCTCCTGCTGGTCCTCCTCTCTGTGCTCCAGGTTAGAGGCCTCCAGACCCGGGAGCTGCTGATGGGCAGCTGATCAGCCAGCTGATGGGCCAGTCGTCCCTCCACCTCTCCGCTTCCTTGCTCATAAATCTGAGGTCTCTAATTATAAACAGTCCCAGCCACTACTGGTATCTTGGGAGAAATAACAGAGCATGAAGATACAAGGGCTGTATCCTGGATAAAGACCAGTAATCACAATACCTGGGTACCCCAGGTCATATCCCTGCTTCTAGCCCTCAGTTTTCCCTCTGAGAAGTGAGAAGCTTGGATTCCACCTTGTCTAAGCCCATTCCCTGCTCTGATGACCGTCCCCATAGCCTGGTGGGAGGGTAAGCTCTAGCAAGGACCTTTTGTGGACCCCCCACGTCTTCACATAGTTCCCTCTCTCTCCTTACAGTGGAAGAGATTGTGTTAAAGAGGAGGAAGGGGGAAGGGGTGCTCTGGGAGGAGTCCCAACTTCCTTCAAACCAGCCTTCCAAGAAGGGGCAAAAGTTGAACTTCGCTATGACTCTTGCAGAGCTACGGAGTGACGGTGCGGCCTGGGCAACAGCCTTTCTCTGACGCTCACAACCACATCTTTAAGATGGGCTCGGCGCTCCGCTAATTCTGTAAGGTGTCTTTCCGTCTGGACAGGGGAAGCCAGGGGAGTCTTGCCAGGCCAGGCGCTCCAAGTCCTTCCGCCAGAGCTGGGGGACGCCCCAGGGGAGGGACTCCGAGAGGCCTGAGCGCCCCAGGTGTTGGGACCCAGCCCACTCGCCTGCCCCGGGCTTCCCTGCGGCTCCAACCAGCCGCGGAGGAAACTGCGAACCGGGTGCCCTGACCTCCGGAAACACCTTCCAGCCTGTGCTTGCCCGGAAATCCGTCACGCACCGGGGAATGGAATCCGGCCAGGGGTGGGGGACCTCCCTTCCCCCCGCTCCCCCGCTGCGCTTCAGCGACGCCTTTGTCCCCCCCCCCCCCCCCCCCCCCGGCCCGGGGCCCCGAGAGGGAGCGCACGGCGGATCGGGTTCCATCCGTCTCCACTCTGCAGGGGTCCCTGGGTGCGGCGGGAGCGTCCCCCTGCCCCGATCCCGGCGCTCTGCCGCCTCCAGCGCACAGCGCCCTTCCCCGCCCCGCTCGGGGCGCCCCGGGGTTACCGTCGGGCAGGTGGCAGATGGTGGCGCAGCCGGCCTGGCAGCACTTGAGGTTGTCGGCGCATTGGGCGTCCGATTGGCACTCCTGCGTACAGTTCTGGTCCGCCTGCAGCTGGGGGCACACGCCCGTTTTCTCCGCTTCTCTGCCTGGGAGGCCGACGGTCAGTGGGGCCAGGAGACCTAGTCCCGGAAGACGCCCACCTGGGGCCCCAGATCGTCAGCTCCTAGGAATTAAGTCTCTGGCCCTAGGCGCCCCCCTTACAGCCTTCAGAGGGCCCCACCTCCAGGCCCGGGGTCCCCGACACTTGTGAGTACAGGGTTTACCTAACCCTTGTCCTCAGAGCCCTCAATCCTCGCCCCCCCCCCCCCCGCACAGCTGAGCATCTAGAAGCTTCCGATGTGTCGGCAGAGGGTCCCCCCACCCGCCACTAAGTCTCCACCTTCAGCACAGAGCCTCTGCCCCAAATTTCAGTCTTCGTTGGTCTCCCCCACCTCCAGCACATTGGACCCCACACCTTCAGCTCCAAGGGTCACCACCTTCAGGCACCAGGGAATCCTCAAATTTTGGTCTTCATGGGCGTCCCCACTTCCGCCCCCAGGAATCCCCATTCCTCCAGCTCTCAGAGAGGCTACGTGCAGCTAGCCCCGGGCCTGTCCTGGCGCTCCGGGAGCGGCCCCTCTGGGCGCCGGGGTTCCCCCGCCCGGCTCACCTGGGACAGGGGAGAGGCCGAGCAGCAGCAGGCCGAGGAGGAGGGGGACGGCGTGAAGGCCGGGGCGGCAGACAGGCATGGTGCTGCGCCGGGCGGGGTGCTGGTGTGAGCCGCCGCCCGGATGCGGGGATTTAACGAAGCGCGTGGGGAGGAGTGGGGCAGGGGTGGGGCGACGCCGGCGGGGGGGAGAGGGCTCAGCGGCCACCGCGGGCGGGCTGCCACCTCACTCCGTTTCACAATCCCCCAGGATCAGATGTCGCTCTTGGCCCCGGTGGGAACCAGGAACCTGATTAGCTTCCAGGCCTGGCGCAGCTATAGACCAGCAGCGGCCAGACCCTTGTCCCGCTCCTCCCTTCCCTCCTACCCCCTGGGGCCTGAGCACCCGGCTGCGGTGGCGAGGGCCGGGCCCCTGACTCCTGAGTCTCCCTGTAATGCCTGGAGAGGGAAGGGCAGGGCCCACGGGAAAAAGCTGTAGAGCCTGGGGATTAAGTGGTTAGATTTGGGGCAGCTAGATCAGCGTGTTGAAGGGTTGAAGGGTTAGTGATGGAGGGCTAGTGTAGTGATACAGAGCACACGGTAGGGGCTACGGAAAAAGCACTTGTTTTAAATAAATGAACCCATTTGGCACAGAAACTGAGGCCCATGAAGGTGAAACCCCTTTTAAGAGCCTCAAACCATTTTGGACATGTTTCTCTCTCCCTCACCTTGTCTTGTCCTGTCTGTTCTTTTCTCTTTCTTTCTTTCTTTCTTTCTTTCTTTCTTTCTTTCTTTTCTCCATCTCTTTTCCACACCAACCCTCTGTCAGGGCTGACTGTGTGCCAGGCTCAGTACTCATGGTCTCATGGAGTCTCATCCATCTTCCCAGCAGAGCTATGAATCGAGAATTACCATTATCATCAGCTGTATATGCCAGTCAGAGATTTCGACCTTTCCCTCAAGGTCCCATGCAAAGCTCTAGAGACAAGGTTCTGGACCCACATCTCCTTCCCTTCAAGCCCTTGTGTTTTTTTCCCATTCCATCATAAATATTCACCAGGTGCCTACCACGTGACACATATCGGGCAAGACAGTTGGTGCAGAGAAATGGAAAGAGCCATCTGGCGTTGACTGCGCGGTGGTGGGGTCTGGGTATGATTTCATCTTCATTATGTCCCAGCTGAGGAAACTTGAATGAATCACCTCCCTGTTCTGAGCTTCCACTCTGTCATCCACAAAGATGGTGACCGTATAAGAATTCAGGGAGAACACGAATGTAATGTTACTGCCATGGACCCGCTGTGTACTCCACTTGATTGACATAGGAACTCCAGCCTGGACACACAGCACGTTGTAGATCAGCGAGTGTGAGAGCTTGATAAATGGTGTCTCCTGTAACCAACGAGCCTGGTAAGTATATACCCAAGCTTTAGAATCCAGGCTGGCAAAGGTTAGGGTTACCCAGGGCATTAGACAAGACCCTTCCTGAACCAACAATCTGAGGTTCTGTAAGCCCCAGGAGGTCTTTGCTGCTGGAGGCTAGAGGGTATCTGGGGCACCGACCATTGGGATGACCGGTGAGTAGGGCTTTGGTGACATGAATATATCAGGCCACTGTCCCCACAGATGGCTCCTGCTAAAAGAGGTCGAGAATCCCTCCCCCAGCTTCCCATGCCCGTCCTGGGGAAGAGAGATGTGCCATGGTTGCAAGGGGCCAGGGCTGTTTACTGAGGTGGGAGAACAGTCAGCAGCAATGAGGCAGGAGCCAGGTGGGGGACAGCACTAGGCACACTCCTGAAACTCAGTCTAGGGCATACAAAAGGCTAAAAGCCTTTGGACCCAGTTGGCTACTGGGCTGTATTCAGCCTTGGGCACAGCTTCTTTCTTACACAGCTACCCAGGCAGGGAAACTGCCCAGCCATGCTCCTCCCCGGCCTTTACACCCCCCACCTCCCAACCCCGCCCCACCTTCCCTACTGGTTGGCTCCGGCTTCTTGCAGGAATGCCACTTAGTCTGAAGCTGAGGGGGGTTGGGTAGACCAGAAGATGGAGAAGAGTTTCCTCTGCCAATGGCCGACAGCATGAAAAGATGTTTCACTTTTGTGATCCTAGGCTCTGTGCTAAGAACATGCATATATATATTTCCCTTCTCCATAAAAGGTAATAAGGGCAGAGGCTTTAGAACCAATACATTTGGGTCTGAGTCAGGGATTGGCCACTTCCTGGTGTTAAATAACACAAGTTAAATGGAGTAAATTTTAAAGACCTAATTAGCTTTGCTAATTGATTCATGAATGGGGCAGCATTCCATCCAGCAAGTAGAGGGGAGCTCCAAAGGGGGCTACAGAAAAGGAAAGGTTTTTAAAGGTAAAGAAGGAGCAGAAAAAAGGAAATCATTAACAAAGTATCTATTTATTGTCTTGGGCAAGGGTCACCCTCCTAAGAGAAATAGAAGGGGTGAATGGTCAGTTTCCTAGGGCTGAGCAGGAAATTCCCATGTTGACTAGTGAAAAGTTACATTTCTAGGGGGTTGAGACTGCAGTCAGGTTGGGTGTTAAGTCTTGGTTTACTGACTTGGGGCCTGAACCTAGGTGATGCCATTTGGGGCCTGTGGTTTTCTTTTTAAAATTACTCCCTTTTGACCAGAATCTCAGCTTAACTGAGAGATGGGCTCAAAATTTAAGGCATTAGCTCTACTCTTGGCTACTCTATAGTTCTTGCAGCTTCTGCTGATCCCTTGGGTGGCATTCACAGGTCATGATGTTTTTGGTCGATCGCTATGATATTCACAGGTTATGACTTCAGGTTCACATGCTTTCAATTGGTCATCTTTGTTCCTTTTTTGACATTTCAGTCTCAGAGAGGTCATTTGCTTGGTGGTTAGTGGCTATGAACACACATTTAAAAGCTTTTGAGAGAGTATGATTATGATTACTATAAACGGGATAATTCCCAATATTTGGTCTGCCCTTCGAAGCCGTGGTCCCCAAGACTCAAGCCAATCAAAATTAAATAACTGAAAGAAAGACCCCACTGAAGGAATCGCTCTTTCAAGCCAAGTAGCTTACTAAGTGATCTTATGTAATTGAATTTCAACTTCCCTAGTAGTGTTAATCCAGGTATAGCAGGTGGTGTCGGCCACAGCAGACATCCCCTGGTTCAGATAAAACATAATCAAGGGCTATTTTATTATCAAGAACAACTTTGGCCAGAGAGTCTAAGGGCTCTTCATTGGGCAGCTGTTGCTTTAGCAGCAGATTTTGCAACAATTTCAAGAATTAATACGTTCTTGATCACAGCCTCATTTATATTTATCCTTAACCAGGGAGGTAGGAACCTGCCAAAAGGAGTGAGTCCTGAATCATGAAAGCCTCTTGGTAGGTCCTTGTAACTCATGATGTAAATTTAGGGAATGTCTTATTTTGCTTATGAAACACTAGGAGCACAGTTAGATTTTCTGCTATCCTGAGATAAAAACTAGATGCTAATCCCCTTAGCAGTGACCTAGGAGATACAGATGAGGGCATTACTTTCCAGGCCAATGCCAGAGCAAAGGAAAGGAAAAGAAGGAGAAAGAGTGTCGCGTTTAATTAAAGTATGAAGTCGATCAGTCATCTTGGGAGGAAGTAGTCTACCTAGAAGTCAGTTACTTCTCTTCCTCTGCCAACCTGGTTTGGAGATCTCCGGTGTCTGCACAGGATCAGGTGACAGGTGGAGCCTCATTTAGCTGTGTAATGTGGACTCAAGGGTCAATGCCTTCTAGTTTTGCAATAGTGTTAGTCATCAGGAACACTTGGTAGGGTCTTTTCCAACAGGGCTCGAGGGCTGTCTTCCTCTGATGACATTTCTAAAATACCCAGTTACCAGGCTTTAGAATGTGACCAGCAATTTCCTTTGCATTGGGATCTGGGAAGTCCCCCTTAACCTGTTGATGATAGACTTGAGCATAACACTTTAGAAGCTTACAGCAGCTGGGCATACTAGCATGAGACAAGGGATTGGCAGAAGGTTATACACTGATGGGATTCCAAGAAGTCTGCAAGATTTTCATTAAGGGTTGTATGATTTGTCCAATGAAGTAGGTGCTCCAATCACTGGAGATTATAGAAGGTATATCCCAAGTGGGAAACACATTTTTAACAGTTTTCTCCCTACACAGTGAGGGCATCAGCCTCGCAAGAGGGAAAAGTTTCAACCCATCCAGAACACATACAAACAATGACAAAAACGCATCGGTAACCCATACTTGGCAGCAGTTAAAAAGAAATCCAGCTGTAGGTATTCAAAGTGTCTGGAAGAAGGAGGTCTGAGGTCTCTGGAGACAAAGAGAGTTTTTCCAGGATTATGGACCCGACAAGTCAGACATTGCTGGTAGACTATTTTTTGCTATATTATACAAGTCTCTGCACCAACGTCCATTTATAATTTGAGTCATCTTAAAGGGCCTCTGATGGGTGAAGGAATGCAAACACCAAAAAAAGAAGTTTGTCAGAAAGCTAGGAAGAACCAAGCAGTTGTCTGGGTTTTCCCATAGCCCTGTCTGTCTGCTTAATTTTACAGCCATTGTTTCTCCACCTCAATTTCTCTGCTTGGGTTGCTGACTATTGCCATGTTACCAGGACATCAGGATGGCAAAGGTCTGGCAATGAGGGACCATCACTATAGAAGCAGAATGGAGGTGCCACAATCTTACAAATACAACGTAAAGAAAACTTAGTGTCACTTCTTATTGGACAAAGCTCCCCAAGCAATTGAACACGACAAGTAAGCCTAATGAGTTTAGCAAATCTTTTGGAATGTTTGAGGTCGAAAAGACTTACGCAGACCACAAGTCTAAGAAAAAACAACCAAAAACAAAAAACACTGTCCTTTTAACAGAGAGAAAACCAAATTCTAATGTTGCACCAGCTTACTTTTGATATTAAAACTCAGGTCATTCCAAAATAAATTGTGCAAAGGATACAAATAAGCAATTTACCAGTAAGTAATGTAAAAAAACACACAAAAAACAAAAAAAAAAACCAGCCAAACAAAACCCTTAAAACCCCCACCTTATTCATTCCAATCTTCCTCAGTTCTGACCACACATACAATTCCTTCCCAATGATTTTTTTTTTTTTTCATGAAACTTCTACAACTTTCTTTTTTCACATCCAGATGTTGTCTTCAGCTTTCTCTTTTTAAATAAGAGCCTCACTTCAGGACAAAATTACTTTCTTTTTCCTCAACAAAAATGAATTTCTATTCCTCATACTTTCTTTTTTACCAAAAACACACATCTTACTTTCTTGCATAGAGAGCTGTTTCCCTTATTAGAATTTTTAACTCTTAGAAACTTTGATTTCTAGTGAAAGCTAATAAGTAAGCAGCTGTGACCTGTATACCAGCATTCTCAAGATTGGCAAATTGATGAATACATTTCATAATTTTTAGACATGTACTTTTTCACAGTATAGTCTTATTTTATTTTTAAGTTTATTTATTTATTTTGCAAGAGAGAGAGAAAGTGTGCACAGGGGAGAAGCAGAGAGAGAGAGAGAGAGAGAGAGAAGAGAGAGAGAGAGAATCCCAAGCAGGCTCCATGCTGTTAGCACAGAGCCTGATGTGGGGCTCAATCTCACAAACCGTGAGATCATGACCTGAACTGAAGTCGAGAGTCAGATGCTCAAACTACTGAGCCACCCAGGTGCCCCATATAGTCTTTTAATAAAGCACAAAACATGTTTACTAACAGACCCAAGTTTATCTTTAGTTTCCCTGTAATAAGGAAGCCAAAAGTAGATAAACTTAGGTTCAGTAATTAATGTTGGAGCATTTCATCTTATTTGGAAATGATCTAGATATTTAGTGAATTTAACTTAACTTATCACTTAACCTAACTCAGCAAAACTTGAAGGTGTTAGGTTACCAAAAAGATTTGGAAGATTATTTAAAGTTTACTTAAAAATTGTTTTATTTGATTTACCCCTACATACTTGTTACTAACAATTGTGCTTAGATTACCCATAGAAACTTTATAAGACATCAAAGTCCGTCATTTTCCCAAGCTATTAAAAAAAATTTTTTTTTTGGTAACAGAGATCATATCAACTTATTTAATGTAAGTAAACCCAGGCAGAATAAAAGTTTTAATTTTGATGCTGATAACTCTGAAGACATGTCTATTTTTTAACTTTATTCTTTTTTAGTAATCTCTACATCTAACATGGGGCTCGAACTCACAACCCCAAGATCAAGAGTCTATATGCTCCCCTGACTGAGCCAGCAAGGCTTAAGCCATGTCTATTTTATTTTATTTTATTTTTTAATTTTTTAATGTTTATTTATTATAGAGAGACAGAGAGACGTAAAGCATGAGCAGGGGAGGGGCAGAGAGAGGGAGACACAGAATCTGAAGCAGGCTCCAGGCTCTGAGCTGTCAGCACAGAGCCCGACATGGGGCTTGAACCCGCGAACCGTGAGATCATGACCTGAGCTGAAGTTGGTTGCCCAACCAACTGAGCCACCCAGGAGCCCTGAGCCATGTCTACTTTAACTTAACAAACAATCAAAATGTTTTCCCAGATCAGGTGAACTTGAAAAAAAAAAAAAAAATAGGGGTTAGTTTCTATTTTTCTGAGAGTTTTAGAACGTCCAATCCTTACAAGTGCTTACTTTCGAACATACTAAATAGGGCTCTTTTACAAATTAATTTTAGCAATACCGTCCCAAAGTAGAACAGTATCTCACATGTACAACATGCACATGAACACACTGATTTAAAGTCCTTGTAGTTACTAATATTTGTGAAGAAGATTTTTAAAATTTGTACTTGTCCCTAAAATTCTTCTTAAAGAGATATATATAGGAGAATTTGGGCACAAGACACCTTTTAGCAGTTCCTGTTTTAAAAAGGCCTCTTCCCCTCCCCTCCCTTTCTTTTCCTCCAGTCTTCAGTGATTGTGAGCTGTGTTCACATTTCAAAAAACATGATAAGATGTATCATTTTAAGGGACGGAGAAAGAATGCAAGTTTTTCTAAGGACTTTGGTTTTCTAAAGCCTGTAACTTACAAGCTGTAAATTCAAGACAAATGGGGCAAGTTCAGGGATTGGGAAAGGAGAAGGGGAACCCTAAATTGCCTTCAGACCTGTATTTCCAGTTTTGTAAAATTTGTAAAATGTGGAAAATTGCTTTCAACTCCTCAAAGAACTGGTTCGTAACTTAAATGCCGTCGTAAGTTGATCTGCCTCTTCCAGCTCCAATCTCCTCACCTTGCTTCTTTCCCTTTGAGAACATAGTTGTCATTTTAAATATTTCTGGCAATGTTGAATAGCCCCCCCTTTAGCGTCAGAAGCGTCTCCAAGGAGAATGCAGAGAGTATTACCTTTCTGAAATCCAGAGTCAGTCCCAATGAGAGCCAAAAGAAAGAACCAGGCACCTGTCCGTCCCAGACAGGCAGGCAGAAAGCCAAGCCCAGTGACAACGAGGCAAGAAGACAGTAGCTATCTCTTGGAGACAAAAAATCAATAGCCGATGGGTCTGGATTTGGCAAGAAGGGACAGTGTGAAATTTTCTTTTCCTCCCTCGAATGGGCACTACGAACAGAAAGGGAAAAAAAAGCTTAAATTCCTGACACAGTCCTCTTTGAGTGGGGGACAGTCCTTTTTCACACATCTAGATCTTTTCAGAAATGGTGGAAATCGGCAGCTGGGGTACTTTCGGTCTAGACTGATACTCCTCACACCTCAGATCTAATGCAGAAGTTATATAGTTGTACTTTACAAATGATGGTTAAATGGAACGGTTCAAGCCATGTTTATAGTTGTGCTTCACAATATAACTGAAATAAGGACTCTCTCAAAATACTTCTTCAGTAAAACACGTATAGTTGGCTGCCCAGGATGAGCAAAACATGAGTGTTTATCACCGGCTTGATCTGAATGATTCGCATGCGATCCAATGCCCATATTGGGCCATATCACTTCTCACCAGTGCTGTTTTCACCCTTGTGGAGTGAGTCACGTGCAGGGAGTGTGAACACCAGAGCCGTTCATCGGTCCACCTTACCCTTCATCAGTTCATGGATATTTATCTACCAACGATTTTTAAAAGAGTCATGGGATAAGAAACGGAGTGTTTGTTCACCATTTCCTGAGGGATTGTAAACTTGAGTTTTTCAACAAGATAAAATTCCATTGTTTAAAAAAAAAAAAAAGTCTAAAGTAAATCCAAAAGCCCTAAGGCGGGAACATGCCTGATGAATGCCAAGAGCAGTAAGAAAACCCGTGTAGCTGGAGCAGAGACAAAATTGTGCAGGGCCCTGTGATCCGGGATGTCTTCTCAGCACAATGGGAAGTCATGGGCTGGCTTCAGCTAGGAGGTAGGGGGATGAGATCATCTGATTTATAATTCAGGAAAATCACTCCAGCTGCTCTCAACAAATGGATTGTCAGAGGGCAGCTGTGGAAACTGGAGATACAGTGGGAGGTTTTTTGTCCGTTTTGTTTTGTTTTGTTTGCAGTCGACTGAGCCAAGTATCAGTGGTAATGGTTCCTTATACTAGGCAAAGGATCCTGAATCACTTGGTGGTGGTCAGTCCATCCAGAACATCCAGAACACAGGGCTGATTTATTAGACTTGTCACCCTAAAGGAAGATAAAGCCACAGAGAGGTGCTGTGTGGTGACCGATTCATCTGCTGGGATGCCCATTATTTGTCTGAGCCCCTCCAAGCTGCTATCACAAAGTACCACAAGCAAAAAAATTTATTTCTCACTGTTCTGGAGGCTGGAAGCCCAAGATCAGGACACCAGCACAACCAGGTTCTGGTGAGGACACTCTTCCAGGTCGTAGACCGCCAACTTCTCATTCTAGCCTCATGTGGTAGAAAGAGCTAGCTAGCTCTCTGGCCTCTCCTTAGAAGGGCACTAATCCCGTTCATGAAAGCTCCCACCGTCATGACCAAGTTACCCCCCAAAAGCCCAACCTCCAATTTCATCACACTGGGATCAGACTGCCAACATATGAATTTGGGGGAGACATAAACAATCAATCTATTGCTCTTTCTGGGCCCTCCTGGGACAGAAAGGATGGAGATCCACATAATTGTCATGCATGTCATGGGCATCCCAAATGGAAGCATGTTGGAGAACCATGAAATATTCCTACCTCGAGGCTAAGAGTAACGTGGCAATGTTTAGACACGACTGCAACATTTTTGACACTCCTTGTAACTCCTTGTTTTGAGAAGTGAGGGTCTATGTCCCCTTCCCTTGAATCTTGGCAGGCTTGTGATTGCTTCAGTCAATAGTCTAATAGAAGTGATACTATGGACTTCTGGGGCTAGGTCATAAAATGTCATGCAGTTTCTACCTTTTCTCCTGGAAGTTTCTATCGGAATACTAGCTCATGGAGCTCTGAGCTGCCGTGGAGGAGGTCTGACTATCCTGAGGCTGCCATGTTGTAAGGAACCCTAAGGCACATGGAGAGACCACGTGTAAGCACTCTGGGTCACCATCCCAGCTAGCCCAGCCTTACTGTAATCTGAGCCCAGACACACGAGTGAAGAAGCCTCTACCAGATGATTCCAGCCCCAGTATGGAGTCACCTCCAGCTGTTTGAGTTTTCCCAGCTGAGGCCCGAAGCATTATGGAACAGAGACACCATTCCCGCTGTGCCCTGTCCAAAATCCTGACCCATGGAATCCGTGAACGTAGTAAAATGATTGTTATTTTACACTAGCTTTAGGATTGTTTACCATGCCAATAGGTAACTGAGCAGGTGAAAAATGTTGGTAGGGTTTTTTATAATCCTATTGGCCTTGTCAGTGAACTATGTAGAATTAGAATAGGCTCTCTTTCAGTTACTGAAGTTAACCCACAGAAATCATTCTGCAGCAGAAGTGAAGAAGAGACACCCAGCAAGTAGGCTCATCATCGGCAAATGGCCATCTACTCCCCATCCCTTGAGAATAGTTAAGAGCCGGCCATTTGGAGTCAAGAAGATCTGGTTTGAAGTCCAGATCTACCACTTCCTCGCTCTGTGACCTTGGGCAAGTTCTTTAACCTCTCTGGGCCTCAGTTCCTTCATTTTAAGGTGAAGATAATAGTTCTAGCCTCATAAGGTCAACATGGATTAAGGGATAGTTTTTTGCAAAGCAACCAAGATAGTGTCAACATGTGAGCAATAGCTCTTGTCAAAATGCCATGTAGGTGCCCTGGGCTCTTTATAGCTGGCTCTGCTTCATCCCCTCGGGCTCCAATGTTTCCGTCACACTCAGACAGCCTCAAGTTCTGGACCAAGATACTCTGTGCACACACTCCGCACTAGGTCACGACACCTAAAAATTGTTTGCCTTTGCAACATCCATGATGTGAAGTAGAAAGAGAGGAAGAAAGAAACCCTCCCTTCCTCCCCTCGACATCTTTCCCCAGGGTTTATCTAATCATATCCTCCATGTATTCCTGGGCGGTGGGCAGGGCAGGTTTTATCACACCCACTTCATAGAGGAGAGAACTAAGAAGGAATTGGCATCTCGAGGTCAGGCAGCACCACACAGGTCCTGAGGGCAGCCTACATACACAGCCACTAGTCCAGGAATCAGTGTGGAAGGCTTCACAGAATCGTCTACGGAAGGAGCAGACATGTACAGCATATTTTCATGGTGGTTGTTCTTCAT
This sequence comes from Panthera leo, assembly GCF_018350215.1. Classification (NCBI taxonomy): domain Eukaryota; kingdom Metazoa; phylum Chordata; class Mammalia; order Carnivora; family Felidae; genus Panthera; species Panthera leo. The sequence goes on from NC_056681.1 coordinate 15,343,317, forward strand.
GTTATTTCATGGGGGCACCTAGCACCACCCTCCAAAGTAAATAGACCCGTCTCCAGGGTCACCTGACAAGGCAAGAACAGGGCTGCCTTCTCCCTGTTGTTGCTGTTGTTCAACTCAGTCCCCAGGCCATATCGTCGGCCCCTGTTACACCGTCTTCCATCTAGAAGAATCTCCAATATTCACCTCTAACCCGGACCTCTCTCCATTCTTGGTGCATTATATTCTCTTCCTGGTGGCCAGTGGGTGACTTGGAAAAAATTAAATCAGGCCATAATACTCCCATGCTCCAAGCCCTTCGGTGGTTGCCCACCACACCTGGAATCACAATCTAACGTGGTGCCATAGCCTGTGGGCGAGCCCCTGCCTACTTCTGTATTTTCTCTATGCAGGCCTTTGTGTTCTTCGACCATCCTGGATCTTTGCGTTCCTTCTTCCACCCGCATCCCAATACTCACATGGTTACTCCCTCACTCCATCCAGAACCACCTGGACTAATGTAGCCCTCTTGGCCCTGTACTCTGTGTCCCTTTCTTCCTAGCAGCTATCACTATCTGAAACATATCATGCTCATTATCATTTACTTGTGTACCATCCCCCAGCCCCACCTAGAAGGTCAGCTCCATGGCTATGACCCAGAGCCTAGAACAGTGCCTGGCACACACAGTGAGCACTCAGTTAGGACACGGTTATTGAGTCCTTCCTGAGTGCAGACACTGACGTCTTTACATGAATTAACTCCCTGGGTCCTCACTAAGAACCAAAGAGGTAGGTAATCTTACTACCCGTCCTGCTTTGCAGGTGAGTCAGACGATGACAGAGAAGTGAAGTGGTTTATTTGCTCGCACAGCTAGTGAGTTGGCAGAGCCAGAGTTTGAGGCCATGGAGTCTGGTCTTGGCTTTCAATCACCACATATACTCTCCCTAATAAACATTTGCTGAACGAGTGAATGGTTGAATCAACGTCAGCTCAACATCTTCGCCTCAATGCTCTACAGGCACCATGGACTCAACATTTACAAGACTGAACTCACATCCTTCCCCCAAAGACCTGCTTCCCCATTCTCCCAGAAAGCAGACTCTTGTCCTTGATTCTTCCTTTTCCTAACCTCCCCTGTGAGAAATCCATCACTAAAGCCTGTTGACTGTACTTCTCACCATCTCCTCCCCAGGCCATTGCTCTCTGCTGAGTGCAGGCCACTCTCCTCTGCCGTCTAGACAACTGTCATGCCCCCACACCACAGGTCCCACCCTTCCTCCCATCCAGCCAACAGGTTCTGAGATGCCCAGGCTCTTTCTCTGGCCTTTGGATAAAGCCCCAAACTCTTAGTTTGTTTTGCAAGACTCGTTGGGTCCCTACTTTTACTCCCGTTACCACCTCATCCTGGCCTCCCACTTATTCTCAGTGTCTTCTCTTCTGCAAGCCGCCTCTTGCTTTCCCATCTGCTTAGAACACTCTCCCCCAACACACACACCTTCCTCCAAGTAACTCTTGCCCACCCCTTGGGTCTCAGCTGCAAGTTCACGTCCCCAGGGCATCTCTCCCATCCACCACTACGGCCTCCACACTTGACCAGGTCCCTTGCTAACTTTTCCGTCACACCTTGCCCTTCCCCTTCGCAAATGGTCACCACATTCATTGCTAATCATTTGTTCAATGTCTCACGGGAAGGTGAAGACCGTGAGAGTAGAGATTGTCCTGCATGCAGATGCACAACAAGTATTGTATATTAATTATTCCTACTAATTTATGATTTATGAACTCACTTTCTCTACAAAAAAAACACATTTTTTTTTAAAGCAGATACCAAAAGAGCTAAATCTTCCCTGTCACAGGGGAGGGGCGGCACTTCCTCCTGCTGCCACCAGGGGGCAGGCAGAGCTTTCCTCAAAGAGAGGTTCCTACCCGCTGAAGATGAGGTGTCCTTGATCCCAAAGAAAATCAGAGGTATCTTCCACCTCCTGCTCACACTTTTGAGAGACCCGGAAAGTCAAATTAAAGGCAAGGTGGGGTGAGCGCGAGAATGGACCTGGGTGAGGCCTATCACTGAAGCAAGAGGGCTTCAGTTACCCCTGAGGAAGCCTGGGACCCATTTGGAAGAGAGATTGTGACATTCCTTGGGCACTGGAGGGACTTTCCAAGGGCAGACTTCCGGGAGGTGATACTACGAAAAAAAAAAAAAAGTTTATTTGTTCCTTTCTTAAATGCCACCAATGGCACATTTAAAAAGCAGTCAAGAACCAAAGAAACTAAACACATATGTGCTTTTGGGTAAGTTGTTTTGGTGTGTGCTGTTCAGAGCACTTCAGCACCATAATCATCATAGTCCTGAAAAATAACCAAATTTGCGGGGCGCCTGGGTGGCTCAGTCGGTTAAGCGTTCCACTTTGGCTCAGGTCATGATCTCACGGCTCATGAATTCAAGCCCCCTGGAGCCAGGCTCTGTGCTGAAAACTCAGAGCCTAGAACCTGCTTCAGATTCTGTGTCTCCCTCTCTCTGCCCCTCCCCTGCTCGTGCTCTCTCTCTCTCTGAAAAAATTAATAAACGTTAAAATTTGTTTTTATTAAAAAAAAAAAAAATAACCAAACTCATGAATGTCTGAAAGCAGACACCACCACCCTGTTTGACAAAGAAAGTAACTGTGGCTCAGAGAGGTGAAGCAACTTGACCAAGATCACACAGCAACATCCAGAGCTACTCCTCGTTAGTATCAAATCTGTTTTTTATTACACAGTTTTAAATTAGCAATTAAAGAATGCATTTATTAATAGCAGTATTAATTATTGCTGTTATCAGAGCTCTCGTACTCTGCCAGCCACTTGTACAAAGCATTTTACAAATGTCATATCATTTTAATCCTCCCCATAATTCTATGAGATTGATACAAGACAGAACAAAGCAGCCCCTGGCTTACTTCTGAGAGCTGACCTGGCACTCACAGTTGACCTTTGATGTTCTCCTGCTGAACACAAACAATTTCACAGAACATCAGCATCAGACAAGGCCCTTCTGTGCCTGTGGTGGACCAAGACAAAAACAAGGCCCTCTGTGATCTTGGTTGAGCAAAGAGTGAGCGCTGCACAAGCCACGAAAATAAGCAAGCATCCCCTATCCTAGCCAATCTGGAGGACGGTTCCTTCTTTACCAACCATGGCTGTAACCTCTACCTAGCAGTCCCTTCTTATTGTTGGGGTTAAGATACCCGGTCAGAGAACCGCCCCACTTCCTGACAACATCCGATCCAGAGCAGAGCCAGCTTCCTCGAACCCGTCCCCAAATCACCTGACATAAGCCCAAATCCCGTAAGTCCTTTCTAACATCCTCTTCATGAGATGTGTGTGTGCGCTCTCCCTTGCCGCAACGAGTAATAAATCCAACTCGTTCCAGCAGAAACAGGGATGTTCCTAGTGATCTTTGGATGGAGACATCCAAAGATATTCTCATTACCCTTGTTTTAGAAATAAGGAAAGTGAAACTTGGAAAGGTTGAGAAATTTGCCCAAGACTACAAGGTAATGTGGGACAGAACCAGTTCTGTCTATGTCTCTCTTCTGTTTAACAATCCCTGCTATGTGAACACTCTATGGCTCACTTTCCTCATCTGTAGTGAGACAGTTAGACTGCTCTCCCGAAGCCGCTTCAGCTCACGTCTTCCCAGAAAGCACTGTCAAGGGCATCTGCTTGCAAGAGCTGGGAACTCTGGCTAGGGCGCCTCCCTTTGGCTGAGCACCCCTGGATTTTGAAGAAGTCCCACAAGGCCTTGCAGCTGGGAAGGTTTAATGATGAACCGAAGAGTGGTACATCCTGAGAAATATCTCCATGAGCTTACACCCCACCTCCTCCCTGCCCCCCTCGAGATCTTCTTTCAGTTGTCCATATTTTCACATTATCTGATTGCCACTCTCTTGCCTAACTAGGGGAAGCAAGTCAGGAGGGTGGTTCGAAAGCTCTTACCCTACCGACCATCCTGTTCTTACATGAACCTCTCTCCCCCAACACGGTGAGGTGGCATTCTAGCAGCCTCTGCATAAATTGCAGGGAACTGAAAAAGAGGGATTCCTCCCACTTGAAGTCCCAAGAATCTGAAAGCTGATAGAGGGGACTTAGCAAAATGTTGCACAAGAACCTAAAAGACACTTGATGGGAGATGGGAGGACTTTCTTGATGGCCATCTCCCAGTCTGTGTATAATTGTCGGTGGGTGGGTTTCTCGGGAGTAGAGTCAAGACCAATGTGGCAAGCCCGGGCAGGGGCGAGGGAGAGACTTATTGGTTCAAAGAGAAAAAGGGAGTATTCTAAAGAGTAGTGTCTGAGTCTCTCCTTCTCCAGCAAAGGACAGTACAATTTAGTCAATTATAATCCTAGCAAATGTTTCAATTGCACTAATTATATGCCAGGCTCTCTGGTCTAAGGGATCAGCATGGATGAAGTCATTTATCCTCACAACAACCCCACGTAGGAAGAAGATAGGAACAGAGAGGTTAAATAACTTGTTCAAAGCCACATAAACAGCGTGGCACAAGATATGTGCCCTACCCTTACCTCTGGGAGCTGCCACGTTCAGTGCTGCTGGCTGACTTCCAACAGCCACTACCTGCACGTCTTTGCCTGAGGGCTTTCTTGGAAGCCACGCAAGGAAAGCCTGTGAACAGAACAAGCCAGAAGTCCTCAGCCAATGAATAACAGGGAGTTGGTGTGTAAACACTTTTCCGTCTCCTCTTGGGGGAGGTAACTGCAGGGACAGTGTTCTACCCACTTCCCTGAATCCCCATGTGATTAAACACCAGTCACGAACAGAGGTAGTGGGCTTGAGAACTCAATGTTTATTGCCTGCCTCTCCTTCCCTTTCTCACCTGCCTCCATCTTACGTAATAAGCTACTTGCCTCTGCTTCTTAAGAGCCCCAAATGCAGACAGACTCAGGCATTTGGACCCTTGCAGCCTGGCTGGAGAGGCTGGGCTCTCACCTTCTGCAGTCTTCCTCCATCCAAAGGACAAAGGCTGAGGTCGATCAGGTCCACATTTTGCCATTTCTTTGCTATTATGGGTTGAATTGTGTCCCCCTCAAGAAGAATATGTTGAAGTCCCTATCCCAAATACCTCAGAATGGGGCCTTATTTGGAGATAGGGTCTTTACAGAGATCAGAGTGAAGATAAGGTCATTAGGATGGGCCCTCCCTATGACTGGTGTCCTATAAAAAGGGGAAATCAGAATATGGAAGGAATGCCATGAGGAGATTGGATTTTTGCTGCCCCAAGCCAACGAACTTCCACGAACTAGGAGAGAGGCCCGAAGCAGATCCTTCTCAGTGCTTTCAGGGGGATCATGGCCCTGCAGACACCCTGGTCTCAGGTTTCTGGCCTCCAGAACTGTGATAGAATAAATAGCTGTTGCTGAAACCACCGAGTTTGTAGTATTTTGTTACAGTGGCCCCAGGAAATGAATTTGCCAGCTACGAGACATTACCAAGCCCCCGTTTCCTCCCCCGCAGGATCCTTAGGGTGATTAAATCACATGCTAAGCACAGAGCCCATACATGGAAAGTGCTCCCCAGATGGGTAATTGCTCATGTTGCAAGAGCCCTCCTCTGCATGCACACACATCTATAGGAAAGGGGTTCCTTGGACAAGTGGACAATTGAGCCCCATACTCCTTCTTTTCTCCCTCCGAGCCCACAACAGCCTGCCCGCACAACTGACCTGGCCCCAAAAGCTAAAGAACAAAAGTCTGAATGGAAAAGGGGCCTTAAAGTCACCCAGGGGTTTTGTGTGGCTTGGGGTAGTCGCGAAGAGGTAGATGGCCCTCTGATGGCTTCGCTTCCCTTACTGGTTCGGCCCAGTCTGAAGGCAGGAAAAGAAGAGACGCCACAGGTCTGCAGGAGAATGTGACGTACCACCACTGTGGCAGACTGTATCAGCGAAGGTTCTTAGCTGCCCACAACAGAATCCACTCAGGTTAGCTTAATGGGAAAACGAATTTATTTAAACTCAAGGCCAAAGAGTTTGAAGTCCTAGACCGGAAAATGTACAGCATCACTGAGGGGAGAAAGGGGCTTCTTTGGTGAAAGCACTCCTGCCGCCACGATGCTCGGAACTGGGTGCCAGAATTCTACTGCCGTCTACCCTCAAAGCCCAGTGATATTGGGGGATGAAGGTGAGGATGCAGTGAGGATGAGGTCGGGGAGGAGTCCTGGCTTCCAACCTCTCCCCCTAGGCTCACTCTGCTAGCGAGGAGATGTGCTCACGCATTGATTCGTTCATTCCACAGATATGTATGGACTGTCTCCTTCATGCTGGGAACCACGCTAAGTGCTAAGGATAAAGCGGTGGGAAAGAACAAAGGTGCTTAGTTCTTGCTCCTGTGGTTTTGGGGTCTACTGGGTAAGGCAGAGACAGGGCTAAACCAAGAAGGCCCATGCGGAGAAGGAAGGAGGCAGGGCTGTGCTAAGGAGGGTAGGGTTGAGGAGGCTGAATTATTTCAGGAGGCAGCCACAGCCCAGCCCTGCTGGGGCTTCCTCCAACTTCAGCATCTCAGGGGAGTTCGGGAGAAAAGAATGTGTTGGCTGTCATCACTGAAGTCCCTGACCCACATAGCTTAGGCCCTGACAGGTCCTGGACCGTCCCAGGAATGAGCACCCTGGATCCTCCCCACTATTGGGATGGCCGGCAAGAAGAAAGGGAGCTTACCAAGCCTCCGTGGTGGCTGCTCAGGAGCACGACAGACCACTCAGCAGGGAGGCTGCCTCAATGTTTCCATCTGAAAAGGGGGTGCAGGGGGGCTGGCTCGGATTATCTCGGGGCCACCACTAGCGGGGACGTTCTGTGGAGCCGGTCCCTGGAGAGTGTGCTCAGTGTGTGTTTTCACAAGACACTACGGCCACTCTCTCCTCAGGAAGTGGTGAGGGGCACCGGGCTCCTGGACCCCACCTCTTCCCTGCCCCTTCCCCTCCCTGCCTTGCCCCCCACCTCACCCACCTGTTTTGGGCTCTTTCCCACCAATGCAGGTGTGGATGCACGCCTGCTCACCCCAGAAGCAGTCCTCTTTCCCTCTGCAGCCACCATATGAGAAAGTCTGGCAGTGCCCAGCGTCGGCGTTGAAGAACCACTGATCTTCAGGACCCTGCAGCAACCCGGGTAAGGGAGCTCCGGGCAGAAGGCCGGCTGCAGCCTACTGGGGTGCGAGGGGGCTCTGGGTCACTTATGAGGTGTCAGCACAACTCAGTCTGCACAGTGCACAACTGAAACAGCCCACATGCCTCCAGACAGTGGTAGGGGGTGGGGAGCATGAGGTGCGCAACCTCCATTTGGTGGCCTGCTTTCTGGGGCGTTACTCTTGATTTTGTTACGTGTCACAATGACATAGTGATAATGTAAAAAAAAAAAGGTATATAATTAATGAAGTATTTATGGGTTAACTGGCAGGATGCCTCAGATTAGCTTCAAAAAAAAAAAAAAAAACTCCAGAAAAAAAATGACAGACATAAATAATATTCTCCATGTGTTGATAATTGCTGAAGCCGGATGATGGGTACATGGGGATTTATTACACTATTCGCTGTATTTTTATGTATGCTTGAAAGCTTATACTATTTTCAAAAAATGTTTTAAAGAATCCTGCTGTAATGAAGAAAGACACGGAAGCAAATGTAGCAGTGTGTTAACCATGGCTGCCCCAAGGGGCTGGGAATAATGGGATACTGAGGGGATGTGGCGTTGTAATTTATAATAAGAAATATATACTTGATCTTCCTCCCTTTCCTGGCACAAAGCTCCTAAAACCCTTGGCATTCCCCAAATGATGAGAGCCATAAAGGTGTCTTTCTAACCATAAAGGTGTCCATCTAACCTCAATGATGTTACTTTTGGAAAGCTCCTAAGTAACCAAAGGAGAGGGATTTGTTGCCAGGGGAACCAACCGTGTGATTTAAGGGTTGGAAATTTCAGCCCCGTCCCCTGCCTTCCAGGAGGGGAGAGGGGTCGGAGATTGGTTTAATCAACCATGGCCAATGATTTTATCAATCATGCCACTTTGCTGAGAGTTCTTCAAAACCCCTAAGGGGTTTTGGGGTTCTGAGAGCTTCAGGGTTGGTGAACACATGAAGATTTGGGAGAGTGGCACCCTTGGAGAGAGCATGGATGCTCTGCACCCTTTCCCCATACCTTGCCCCCATGCATCTCCTCCATCCGGCTATTCCTGAGTTATATCCTTTTATAATAAACCAGTAAGCTAGTAAGTAAAATGTTTCTCTGAGCCTCTAGTACATTAATAGAACCCGAGGAGGGGTCATGGGAACGTCTAATCTATAACCAGTTGGTAAGAAGCACAGGTAACAATTTGGACCTGCAATTGGCATCTGAAGTGAGGGGGGTAGGTGTGCAGTTTTATAGGACAGAGCCTTTACTGAGCAGTGGGAGCTGCCACTATTTCCAGTCAGAGTTAAGTTAAATGGTAGGACACCCAGTCGGTATGTGCTGAGAAACAGAGAATTATTTGGAGGTGCTGGAAACAACAAACACCTACCAGTGAAGGGGTTCCGAACAAGTCTTCTCAAAATGTGCCACTTTGATATGTGGTCTATTTCAAGCTAAAGGCAGCTGAGACCCTGTGGGCTCAAGAGATATTTTTACACCTTCCTTAACTACCTAGAAGAATCTAAATTGAGGATCTCTCCTAGGGTAAGAGTTATTGCCAGAGAAAAACTTTATCTGACTCACTCTTCTGTGGGGTGGGGCAAACATCTAATTGCCAAACATCTGCCCTTCTTCTTATTGCCCTATGACTTGCCCTCCTCCCCTTGAAAGCCCAATGCCCCTATCCCATACCTTAGCCCAGGAGGGCCTATAGACCTCATTTACCTGTCTTTGAACTGCTCATGGACGTGGGGTTCCTGTAAATACAAAATTAAATTAGGTTTTCTCCTATTAATTTGTCTCATGTCAATTTAATTCTTAGGACAGCCAGAAGAACCTTTGAAAGATTAAGGAAAAAATTTCCTCCCCAACACTGGAGAGGGAATCTTAAAACTTTATTTACACATCTTTGTGTCCTTCCACTAGTTATAAGAAGCATATACACCTTTTGTAATTAAAAAATAAAGAAATGTTTAAAATAAATATGCCACAATGTTTGCAACACGTAAGTAACATTATATAAGAATACTGACATTAGAAAATGGTTGCAGGATATCGTGGAGTAATAAAGTCCTGCATCCAGTGACATCCTGGCTTTGTGAAGCATAGGATATGTGCTATGCGGATGTGGATGCCAATCCTTTTTAGCAGGAGATCCCTTCTCTCAAATGAAATCTTACCAAGAGAAAGCTGTCTGGTAAGTACTTCGGTGTGGGGCCTGGAGCCCCATCCTCAGCCCTCTCACTGCCCCCCACTGTTCCCCCACCCCTTCATATCCCAGTACCCCCAAGGCCTAAGGAACATCTTGGGCAAAATGCACTGCGTGTTATTTAAGCTCACCACTCATTGCCTATGTGATTTTAGGTAAGAAAACTAATCACTCTGAGCCACAGCAGCCTATTCGGGGAAATAAGCACAAACAATAGTCTCAACCTCATAGATTTGTTGAGAGGCTTAGAGATGATGTCTGTAAAGGAAGTAGCAATTAACAATATTCAGTAAGTGTTAGTTATTTGAGTAGCTGTTAGGTGCACTCATTAAATTCTAATTTAATGCTCAAACTCGATATTCAAGCTATAAATAACCTGGGACAAAATTGCCCAAGAAAAGCCCTTGAACCTCTCCCCAACCCATTGAAGCACAATAGACTCATTCCCAGTGACCCTCCACTGGAAACCAGCACAGCCAGATTTTTCCAATGGTAGGATAAACCCATGCTTCTTTTTTTCAGAGATCATACCTGAGCCAATGGTTCTTCTCTCTCTCTCCTCTCTCTCTCTCTCTGCGGGATTGTAGGTGATTGTCTCCCATGCTTGGAGGCCATAGTGTTTGGCAGAAATCAGTGATTTTTCGGAGTGAGGGAAGGTGCCCACAAGTGGCACTAATGTATTTTTTGTCACTTCAAAGCACCTATGGACAGTCCTTTGCTTTTCCATACAAGTGTAACCTTAAGAATACTTTGCTTCATTCTAAGTCATTGGATACGTTCCTTGTTAAAGTTTCACAAAAAGAAAAAGATTCACTGAGCCAATAGATAGCAGTGATATGTGAAAGTTGTCCTATACGATAACCCTCCTCTCTCTTGTCCTCCTCACACCAGCCATGAAGGTTTTCAAAGGTAAGTGCAGGTTAAGTTGTTTATTTTTCTTTATATTTTGTATTTTCTTTATTATTTTGTATTATATTACAGCATTGTAATCATTTTTATATGAATATTTTGGGGTTGTGGAACGAATCGTCTGAGTTTCCATGATTTCTTATGGAGAAATTCACTTTGATATATGAGTGCTTTTGGTTACAAGCATGTTTCAGAATGAATTATGCTCACTAACCAAGGTTTGGCTGTATTTGGCTTCCCTTATATTCTGTGTGAGAGGCAGGTGCCTCCCTGCCCAGCCCTCCTGCTGAGGTGAAGTGTGTCCTCTCTCGGGGTGGGCTTCATGAGTTGGATATTCTCCTGAGAGGGACTTGATAGGGACCTAGAGGGAAGGTGGCACCAGGGCCCTGAGGAGGGAAGGTTGGGGAGGGGTGGGGTGGCACAAGGAGAAATGAAAGGGAAGGTTGTGGTTTCAGAGAACAGCTTCGCCTGCTTGGTGGCTCTTCCTGGCATGGCCAGGCTCCATGATGAGCGAATCAATTCATTCATATACATGAAGAGCTCTCAAAGTAGAATGGTTCATCTGTAATCTTTGGGTTGTAGGATTTGGAAATCTTTATTTTTTAATGCTTTTCTTTATCTTCTAAGTCTTCTGTAATGAACACATTACTGCATGTATTATCAGAAAACAGCAAAGAAAGGATGTTTTAAAAAAAGAAAAGATGTGGGGCGCCTGGGTGGCTCGGTCGGTTAAGCGGCCGACTTCAGCTCGGGTCATGATCTCGCGGTCCGTGAGTTCAAGCCCCGCGTCGGGCACTGTGCTGACAGCTCAGAGCCTGGAGCCTGTTTCAGATTCTGTGTCTCCCTCTCTCTGACCCTCCCCCGTTCATGCTCTGTCTCTCTCTGTCTCAAAAATAAATAAACGTTAAAAAAAAAATTAAAAAAAAAAATAAAAAAAGAAAAGATGTTTAATTACTCACAAAAAGAACAGAATCATTCTTTACACTTTTTTGTTTTTGAAGTGTTTATTTATTTTTGAGAGACAGAGAGTGACAGAGCACAAGCGAGGGAGGGACAGAGAGAGAGGGAGACAGAATCCGAAACAGGCTCCAGGCTCTGAGCTGACAGAACAGAGCCTGACGCGGGGCTCGAACTCACGAACCACGAGATCATGGCCTGAGCTGAAGTCAGACGCTTAACCGACTGAGCCACCCAGGCGCCCCAGGAAGAGAATCATTCTTAACAGAGTAAGGCATTTGTTTTATTCAAGAGAACTGGATAGACCGCGGGAGTCGCATACGTTCACACTCCATCATTGTTTGCCTGGATTATTGCAGTACCCTGCCCATTGGTCCCTCTGTCTCTACCCTTAGCCCCCTAGGGACCACTCTCCACAGTCAGAGGGATCCTTGAGTGCTATTGAATTGCTCCTACATCCAAACACTTAGCAACTCCCCATCCCTTTCTTAGAACCAGAGTTGGAGTTCTTATAAAGCCCTACAAGGCTCTGCACGACCTGCTCCCCAGGGCCTCCCTGGCCTCCTCACCTTCCACTACCCCACCCCACCCGCTCAGGTCCAGACACGCTGGCCTCCTCACCGCTGCTCAAACACTCCAGGCAAGTTCTTTTTGCTGAGCCCTCTTCCTGAACTGCTCTTCCATCAGCTGGTCAGCTGGCACACCCTTGGTTTCTCCAAGCGCTGCTCAAACATCTCCTTTTCAAAGACGATTTCCTTGACCAGTCTGTAGAAAAGGCATAGCCTTCTTTATACCCGTCACTCCCCATCAGCAAAACACTTGTCGTGACCTGGCGTATTATTTCCCTCTGGCTCTATTGTCTGTTTCCCTCCTAGAGGGCAGGGTCTTTGCTGTGTTTTGTCATAGCTGTGTCCCCACACCAAGAACAGTGCCTTGTAGCTACTTGATAAATATTTGTCAAATGAGTTAATATTTGTCAAATGAATTCATCTCCCATCTCATGTTCACCCAGGTGCACAGTCATTGGATAGAATGACTATAATGAAATTCCCGTTAGTAAAATATCTGTTTGATGATGGGGCACCTCTGTATATATAATTAAGAAGCTGGTTCCACCATTCTGTATCCTGAGAGGATAATAAAATAATAGACATGGGGGCAAGTGGAAGGGCCTTGAGTTATTACTAATATTCTAACAGCCTGGGGGAAGCACAGCCTTGGCCTGGAGGGCAAACTCGCAGAAGCGTTATATTTCCTGCTCTCTGTCTGCGCTTGCCTCAGGCACAGCAGAAGCTCCATTCAGCTGTTCCAGGCCCTTCTGATTAATTTTAGTAATGGAGAAATAAAATCATTATTGGACACCTGAATATTTTTTCCTTGGGGGAAGGAGATGGGTAGACCAAGTCTTTCAGACTGAGACACCTTAGTGGAGAGTGGACATCCTGGGCCATGGTGTGTTATTAAATCTTTATATTCGTGGTTGGTAATCCTTTCAAAGAACCTGGGTGGCAGGTGACAGGTGAAAAAACTGAGCATAAGTGACTTTCCCAAAGTGACACCTATTATGTGGTAAGGTCAGGACAAGATACTAGTCCACCACAACCCCAATGATGAAACACCCGACTTCTGTGGGAAATTGTTAAAATGCAGGTGAGAAGTAGATATTCAGAAATGTAGATAATAGGACACCCATTACTCTCCTGTCCCTGAGCCTCACCCCAGCCACCAAAGCACAGGGGTTAATGAGTCTTGGGGTTTTTTCCTGACACCAAATATGTGTTGTCTCTGCCAACATCAACCAATTTTCCAACACCACCTGGGTGTCCTATAAGTCCATTCATTTCTGACCTGAAATCCTCAGAGTTAGAACAGAGCCTACAGGTTAAGGGCTCAGTCCCAGAGGACTGCCCCCTCTTTAGGTGCCAGTCACAAGTCCCTGGGGCCACCCATACTTCTGGCCAACCAGTTATAAATACAGGGCTCCTTGACCACCACCACTCCCCCAGGCTGAGTAATCACTAGAATGATTTACAGAACTCAGGAAAGCACTTGATTTGCCATTACCAGTTGATCACAAAGGATAAAACTCAGGAACTGTCAAATGGAAGAGATGTGTAGGGCAGGGTGGGGGGTGGAAAGACCCGGAGGGTGACTCTCACAACACCTCCATGTGTCATCAGCCCAGAAGTTCTCTGAACCTTCATGGTTAGGAGTTTTTATGGAGTCTTCATTACATCGATATGGCTGATTCAATCATTGGCCATTGGTGATTGAACTCTCTCAGTACCCTCCTCCTCCCCAGAGGTTGGATAGTGGTAGGGGCTGAAAATTCTAGCCCTTTAATAACCTGAGCAGTTTTTCTGGCCACCAGCCCCTCCAGATGCTATCCAGCCTGTAGTCATTCATTAGCACCCAAAAGACAGTACATCACAAGGGTTTCCTGAGTCGTGGCTGGAAGCAAGACAAAGATCTAATAGTCATTTTGTTCATTACACTACAGTGAGGTTCAGGGAAGAGGCAGAAACCAGGAATAGGGAGTCTCAGAGATGGGGCTCAGGTTCTGGTAGAGTTGTCTGATGAGCATTAGGCAGGACAATGTTTTAAAAGCTGAAAACATACTGATTTACTTCTTAGAGTCATGAAAAATCCCTGCAATTAAAATTTCCTAATGTCCCTGGAGAAATGCAAAGGGATGTTTGGTTCCCCTTTCATAGAATGTCTCCCCTTTATGGGCTCAGCCTGTAGAAGACAGGGGAGCGGGACTTACTTGGGGATGAGGTACTAGTTTCATCCCCTCGGGTACTGGCCACCAGGGTGCTCAAGAGGATGAGAACGACTACAGAGAGGCAGAGGGAGCTCATCTTCAAGGCCTTCAGAAGGGCTTCTGTGGAAACCTGGGGTCTGACAGAGCTTTTCACATCCCTGCAGAGGAGTGGAGACAGCCAGTGGGGAATGGAGTGGGGAAGGGGAGGAGCTGGGGTCAGTCCTGTTCATTTTGTAACCTCCCCACCTCCCCAGGCTTCTGCCTGCAGGGGCCAAAATGCTGGGTAACAGCCTCCTCCAACTTTATCATGCTTGTGAACTGCCTAGGGACCTTGTTGAAATTCACATTCCTGTTTTATATGTAAAGTTTATTTACTTATTTTGAGACAGAGAGAGAGAGAGAGAGAGAGTGTGTGTGTGTGTGTGCGTGCGCGCGCGCGAGAGAGAGAGAGAGAGAGTGAGAGAGAGGGGGGGGAGGGGCAGAGAGAGAAGGATAGAGAGAGAATCCCAAGCAGGCTCTGAGACACCAGCGCAGAGCCTGATGCAGGGCTCGAACTCACAAACTGTGAGATTATGACCTGAGCTGAAATCAAGAGTTGGACGCTTAACTAACTGAGCCACACAGGCGCCCCTGAAATGCACATTCTGTTCAGCAGGTCTAGGGTGAGACCGGAGAAGCTGTATTTCTTACAGGCTCACTGCTACCGGGTGTCCCCAGCTCCAGTTTTTCCCCTTTCAAATTGTCCCCAGGACCACGCTTGGTAATTAGGTGTTTGCCCTGCCACACAGGAGAGTCGGTCAGATAAAATTTATCTCTGGTAATAACTCTTGCTCTGGGAAAGATCCCCAACTTAGATTCATCCAGGGAGTTAAGGGAGGTGCAAAAATTTCTCTTCAGCCTGCAGGATCTGGGCGCCTGGGTGGCTCAGTCAATTAAGTGTTCGACCTCAGCTCAGGTCATGATCTCACAGTTCGTGAGTGCGAGAACCACATTGGGCTCTGTGCTGACAGCTTAGAGCCTGGAGCCTGCTTCAGAGTCTGTATCCCCCTCCCTCTCTGCCTCTCCCCTACTCATGCTCTGTCTCTCAAAAACAAATAAAAACATTTTTAAAATTAAAAAAAAAATAGTCCATATGCCAAAGTGACCCATTTGGGGGGAATCTTGTCCTGAACCCCTTCAACAGCATGTGTCATAGGCAAGAGGGCCTGAGTTTGGCAAATTTCTTAGAGTTTCTGGGCCTTGGTGCCCTCATTTGCAAAATGGGGTTGTTTATAAAATCAACTCCCATTTCTAAGGGTTGTTGTGAGGGTATTTGAGACTAATGAATGTAGAATGTTCAGCTTTGTGCCCCTGGGTAGTAAATGCTCAATCATTCAAGCTTCCTATCGTGATCATCATTATCACACCCAAATCCCAGTCAGAACGTTTGGATCTGAGCTCAGGCCTGAGTTGAAATAAATTTCTCAGCCCAAAGTGGAGCCACTCCTGCCCAAGCTGTCATGTCAGGAAACTGAAGCTTTTTTTTTTTTTTTAACGTTTATTTATTTTTGAGACAGAGAGAGACAGAGCATGAAAGGGGGAGGGGCAGAGAGAGAGGGAGACACAGAATTGGAAGCAGGCTCCAGGCTCCGAGCCATCAGCCCAGAGCCCGATGCGGGGCTCGAACTCACGGACCGCGAGATCGTGACCTGAGTCGAAGCTGGGCTCTTAACCAACTGAGCCACCCAGATGCCCCTGGAAACTGACACTTTCATGTTCCTGAAAATGCTCTACTTGACCAGGAACACAGTATAGCAGGTCAGCAATCCCCAAAGGCCAAGCCAGCTCTGGGCTCTATACTTATCTCCTTGCTCCTTCCTCACTTTCTATCTTTCTTTTCCTTGTCCCTTATTTTTTAGCCTATAAAATCTTCCTGCCCTCTGCCCCACTTGGCAGTTCTCTGGATCCTTGGGAATGGAGATTGCCCACTTCACGAAGTGTTAAATAAAGCTATTTGGTATCACCAGATTGTCTTTAATCATTTTTTTTTTTCCAATTTTCGGTATGAGGAAGAGATCCAAAGTTGCCTGCTAACAGCCTGTGGTACAACAAGACACCCAGGCCAGGACCCAACTGAACAGTCTGGGCTCACTGATCCTCTCATGGTTCCTGAGGATGGTGGGTGAGTCACTTTCAGATTTGAGCTCTGCTCCCTTGTGTGCAGCTCTCTGGTCCAAACAATATACATATATGTACAGGTAGATATTGTCCTCAGAAACGTTCTGGGATCCTGGAAAGGTTACAGGACAGTTATATTGAGAGGGCACAATGGGTGGCAGCCATTGCAAAGCCTTGAGGTAAGTTTGCAGCATAATCTGCAAGGGAACTTGGGTTAATAAATTAAGATAAGGAATGCTGACTGTTTTGACCAATGGCACATCAAATTCTCCGTAGGCACAAGTTGGACTATTAAAACCCGTTAGGACATCTGCCACTTTAAAGGAATCTTCTTGGAGCGCCCTGGTGGCTCAGTGGGTTAAGCATCCAAGTCTTGATTTCTGCTCAGGTCATGATCTCACAGTTTGTGGGTTCGAGCTCCATGTCGGGCTCCATGCTGGCAGTGTGGAGCCTGCTTGGGATTCTCTCTCTCTCTCTCTCTCTCTCTCTCTCCCTTCCCCTCCCCTGCTCACTCTGTCTCTCAAAATAAATACATAAACTTAAAAAATAAAAATAAATAAAAACATAAGTAAATAAGTAAGTAAATAAATACATAAATAAATAAATAAATAAATAAATAAATAAAGGAATCTTCTTGTGCAAGGAATAACAGATCTAGGACAGATGGGGATCTCCAAAGCCAAAGCTGCAAAATTGGTAGGCATGGGTCAAACACCTTACAGCTTTCAGAGTGCTCACCACCTAAATCCAAGACCCCTGTGCTAGGCTAAGTTGGTCGTATGCTTATGTGACTGACCACAATAAAAACCCAAGAAACCCAGGCTTCAGTGTGTGGGCAACACTTCAAACGTGTTGGGCTGGGGGAATGAAACACATCCTGTGTAACTGGACTGGGGAGGGAAGTTTGTGCCTGGTTTCCTCCATTCTTCACACCCTATGCTTTTTCCCTTTCTTGATTTTAATCTGTATGCATTGGCTGTAACCTTAAGAATAACTCTGAGTCCTCTGAGTCCTTTTCATGAATTGAACCTGAGCATGGTCTTGGGGAATCCAAACGCAGGGAGCTTCCGTTGTCTCCAAATAGAAACTATAGTCCAGGGAGGTTAAATAGATTGGCAGAGGTAGCACAGATAGTGAATGGAAAAGCTGACATTTAAATATGTCTTTCTCGGGGCGCCTGGGTGGCTCAGTCGGTTGAGCATCCGACTTTGGCTCAGGTCATGATCTCACAGGTTGTGAGTTCGAGCCCGCGTCTGGCTCTGTGCTGACAGCTCAGAGCCTGCTTCGGATTCTGTGTCTCCCTCCCTCTCACTGCCCCTCCCCCGCTCACTCTCTGTCTCTCGAGAATAATAAAACATTAAAAAAAAAAAGAATATAAATTTGTCTTTCTCCAGGGGCCATACTTTTAACAAGTACAAGAAGACAAATGATGATAATCTGACATAACTGATGTCTCTTGAGTAGAAAATTCAGCAATTGGAACAGAAAATATTCCAAGAATAATACAAGAAAATTTCCCTTAAAAAATCTGTAGATTATAAAAGCCCTCCATGTCCCAGTTAAAAAAAAAAAAAGATGCAGAATGATGTCAAAATAATCTTGTTAAGTTACTGGATCTCAAAGAGAAGCAAAGAAGTCCTTAGACATTCAGGTAGGAAAAAAGCAACATTCAAAGGACAAAAACATTCAGGCCACTTAGCAACATTCCATGGCAGAATTTGGTGGAGCTAGGTCCACCCTGGTCCCAGGTTCTGGGAAAAGAAAGTATGACCCAGGATTTTTTTTTTTTTTTTACCCCATCAAATTGTCCTTCAAGTATTAAGGCAATATGCAAAAATTCAGGGAAAATACTGCCTGTAAACTCTAATAGTCACTAATAGTTACTTCATGTGGTGGAAATTCACTGTTCAGTATGGTAGCCACTAGCCACGTGTGGCTACTGAGCACACAACATATGACTAATATGAATCATGATGTGCGATAAATGGGAAATACACACCTGATTTCAAAGGCTGGGTACAATACTGCAGAAGAGGAAAATATTGCATTAATATTTTTATTACATGTTGATCATATGTTGAAACGGTAATATTTTGGATACATTGGGTTAAATTAACTATTATTGAAACTAACTTTTCTTTTTACTTTTTTAAAGGCAGGTACTAGAAAACTATACTGTAATATATTGCATTATATTTCTGTTGCACAGGACTGTAGTAGAATCTGGGGAGGCATTTGCTTCTCGTTTGTACTATTCAGTATAGCTTGATCTTTTAAAAATAAGTGTGATAATTTATATAAAACAATCAACTCATTATTCCTTAGTTAAATAAATAAAGCAATGAACAAAGAGCTATGTTTTCTCTCCTGGGATGTTGAGGCAACTAGCTGGGAGGATCTGGATGGGAACCAGTAATAACAGAATGGAGAACAGCTAAGCTGGGTTCCTAGGGACCGTGTTGTCCAGCCCACTTGTTTGACAGATAGGGAATAGGGAAACTGAGGCCCCCAGAAGTCACTTACCAGTCCAAGGTCACAGGAACTCAAGTGTGCAGTAGATGAGGCTGAGGACCGGCATTCCAGATGCTGAAGAAGCACTGACTTAGGGCACTGGCTCAACAGGCTTCAAGAAGTCCTCCCAGGCAAGTGGCACTGCCTCTGGGTGAGACGTCCAATTCTTCTGGGCCCACGCTCCTTGTCGAGGGTACTTCCTCTTCCAAGTAATGAAAACCCAGATACTTCCCTCAACTCTGAGGAAGAGGGCACAGCTGCTTTTAGCTGCAGGTATAAATTTTAGTCTCCCAGCCCCACTCTAGAACACTCAGCTACTACTGACACCATGAAGGTCAGCCTGTTCCTTGCCCTCTGCTTCCCCTTCTGCCTGATGGGCATCGCCAGCTCAGAAAAGACCTCAGGTGAGCTGAGGGGTTAAAAAAGAATATCTCTGAGGGGTGCCTGGGTGGCTCAGCCAGTTAAGTGACTTTTGATGTCAGCTCGGGTCATGATGTCACAGTCATGAGATTGAGCCCTGCATCAGGCTCTGCATGGAGACTGTTTAATATTCTCTCCCTCTCTGTCCCTGGCCCTCCCCCCACTTGCACGCGCGCTCTCTCTCTCCCTCTCAAAAAAAAAAAAAAAAAAAAAAGAGGACCCCTGAGACCCATAGCCTGTGGGGGAGAGGGAGGCATAGGGTGGGGGGCTGGCTGCATAGGGCTACCTGGTCACTTCCACCTCTGGAGGAAACAAGAAGTGTTCATCTATGGTCTCCATGTAGTCTGGGGAAGATCTGGGGCCAGACCTCACAGATGTCTGTTTGATTTAATTCAGTCCTCACCAAATTTAATTTTTATTACAAAGCAATGCATGGGTTTGTCTTAAAAAGACAAATAATATGTAAATATATGAAGTTAAAAAGTGAGTCCCCTATTTTAGCCAGCCTGAGCAATCCTGCCTTCCAGAATCCTACTCCCAGAATTCTTACAAGAGGAAATAGATTTTCATATTGCTTTTAAAAGGAAATCAGGGGCACCTGGGTGGCTCAGTTGGTTGAGTGACTGATTTCGGCTCAGGTCACGAGCTTGCGGTTTGTAAGTTCGAGCCCCACATTTGGCTCTGTGCTGACAGCTTAGAGCCTGGAGTCTGCTTCAGATTCTGTGTCCCCCTCTCTCTCTGCCCCTCCCCTATTCGTGCTCTGTCTCTGTCTCTGTCTTTCTCTCTCAAAAATAAACATTCAAAAAAATTTTTTAAATAAAAAGGAGATCAGGTTCTGAAACTTGGCTATACACTGGAGTCACCTAGGGGCTACGTGGGTCCCATACTCCCAGATTCTGATTTAATTAGTCTTGGGTAAAGCCTGGGCATTGGGATTTCTTTAAAGTTCCCCAAGAGGAATCTAATGTTCCACCAACATTGAGGATTGCTGCCCTAATGAAAGACCTTGAATTCCCTTCCTAGAATGGTTTCTTTCCAATTCTAGCGAAGAATGGGTTCGGCCTGGAGCGTGTCATATCAATTGAAGATCCACAAAATGGTACCATGGAGCAGAGTTGACCCATGAGCTCATTGTCTTAGGGGTGCATCCTCGTTGGGGAGTGTACATATCCAAGTAATGTGTATTGCATCCCATGAACACTGGGATCCCGTGTGTCCACCGCCAAATAATGGGTGAGGATGTGTGTGTTGGGTGGGGGGGGGGGGAAGAGGTATACATGCACATGTTTGATAAATCACTTCATGTGATAACCAGAGTCAGATGTGAAAGGAGTTAAAATAACAGGTGATTTAGTAAAATACGTCCATGTCTTTATTTTTTCGTTACTCATGGATAGTGAATATTATTTAAATACCTTTTCCCTAGTTATAAAAATGATACTGTTCATTGTCATTTAAATGATACTAAAAATAACTAGAATATAAAAATCACTTGAAATTCCACCACCCAGGAAAACTATTACAAATACAGTGGTAAACAACTTACTAATCATCATTGCACGGTTTTATCGGTATATTTTACATCCACGGGACCATTCTAGATCTTGTCTTCTTTCATTTGATTTTTGTTTCACAAGATTATAGACTTCTCTCCATGTTGATATATATACACCAGCACTATTCTCATCCACGACTGCGTGTAACCCATCAGTCCCCTGATATTTTATCCAAACTATGGTTGTTGGCAATTATAAACAAGGCCACAGCACATATCTTGAGTGAAGTTATGAGAAGATGTAGCATGCAGAGTCCGGGATTTGAAATTGGAACTGGCTTTAAACCCCAGGCCTCGACTGCTGGGTTTCATGATTTTTGGAAGATTACCAAACATCTCTGCGCCTCCATTTCTTCATTTGTGGGAGAGGGAAAGTAATATCTGCTCCGTGAGGTCATTTAAATCGTGCAACCCATGGCAAGCACCTAGCGGGGGGCTTGGTGTAGAAGACATGCTTCTAAAAGAAAAGTACGTATCACCTCTTTAAAAGGACACCCACGTGACAGTCCCTGTCTCTCCTCACCCCTGCAGCCCATCTCGAGCGAGAGGCTCCCCAGGAACTGCTCCAAACTCTGCCTGCCCTGTGCCGGCTCCCCCCCGTCGAGGGCCCCTGCCGAGGCTGTTTCTACCGCTATTTCTACAACTCTACAGCCCATGAATGTGAGCACTTCACCTACGGTGGCTGTCGGGGCAATGCCAACAACTTTGAGACCACGGAGATGTGTCGGAGGGTCTGCAAACCCCCCTGTGAGTCCTCTTACAGAAACGGCAGAAGCAAAGGTGGCCATCGGGTGGCGGTGCTCGTGGGAAGGGAGCCGGTGGGATGAGGACGGTGGTGGTGATGCCATGGTGATGTTGCCACGGGAGGCGATGACGTCAGGAACGACCAGCCTCATGAAGAGGTGCTGGTGGCAGTGGAGGGAGGGCAGTGGGGTGGAGACAGCAAGGCTGCGGTTGGCGGCGGCATGGGTGGCGAAGACGAAGGCGGCATTGGCGAGCGCAGTAAGGCCTTGTCGTGTTAGCGGTGCTGCTGGCCCAGGGAAGGCAGCAGTGTAACCTTCACGGGGGATGACGGTGTTGACAGAGACGACGGAGGCGAGGGTGGCAGTGATCAGGGTGAGAGGTGAGAGAGCTGCAGGGGTCCCTGGGAGGGTGGCTGTTGAAGGGGGTGGGTAAGGGGTCCAGCTGACGGCCCTGGCCCTAGGCCACCAAAAGACCGGCCAAGAAGGAAACTGACTGTTGTCTCTATTACAGGGACAAGGTAAAAAGCCGCCGAAGACCGGGCCTACATCCTCCTAGCCTTGACCGAAGGCTGGCTGGGCCTCCCTTCCTGTGCTCAGGCCCTGCTTGGAACCCATCCCGGAGCCCTCTGGGCCTGGGTCAATAAAGCATTCCAAGCCAGTGTGGCCTGAGGCCTTCTTGCAAGGGCACAGAACCTGTCCTCACAAATTGCCCACAGCCACCTCAGCAAACAAGGGTGATCAAACCTGCACCACCCCACCCCTATTCCCTCAGGCCCTCATTGTCCTGTGCCCTCAGAAGGATGAGGACAAAGGACACAAGCTCCCTATCACCAGGGGGTCCTCCTCATGGAGGCCAGACTAAATGCAAAACTGGGGACCTGCGTGTCTGTCCCCAGGCCCCGGCACCTGCTCTTTGCTGCCTGGGGCTTGACTACCAGCTCAGCTTCTACTCCACCTGTTCAGCTGGAGCCACGTCCTAGAGCACGGAAAGAGCTAGAAATTCAGGGGATCTTGGTCAGTCAGGTGGGAATTTCCCCCATGCAGAGGGATCTTGGAAAAATTAGGATTTTATATATTCTTTTAATTGTGGTAAAATATATACAACATAAAACTCACCATTTTACCCATTTCTAAGGGTACAATGTAGTGGCCTGAAGCATACTCACTGATGTGCAAGGGTCACGACCGTCCGCCTCCAGAACATTTTCATCTCCTCAACGGGAATTTCGTGCCAATGAGAACTGACGCCTCATCCCCCTTCCCCAGTCCCGTCACCTCCACCCCACCTTCCGAGTCTGTGAATGGACCCCTCCTCCTGCGAGAGACATCCTACAGCATTTGTCCTTTTGTGACTGGCTTATAGTGTTAGCATCATATTGTCAAGGTTCATCCCTGCTGCGGCCTGTCAGGATTTCTTTCTTTTTAACACTAAATAATATTCTGTTGCTCCATAATTTTTGGAATGCCGGGTGGCCTCTGCCCTGACCATCGCTGCTGCCTCCCCCATACCCTGTCCTGCTGCCCCCCCTTCCTTGAAATAAGGCTGCCTGGGACCAAACAGCAATACTAGAATCCAGGACCTGGGATTCCCAGAGTAGACACTTGTCCTTGGTGGTTTCATTCATGTCCTTGGTGTGCCCTTCCCAAATACATATAAATAATATACAAATATTCCCAAATACATATAAATAATACATATTTGAGAGAAAGGACATGTTTTCCCCTCTATTTCCCCATTCTCTTTCATGTTCTTAACTACCTGAGAGATTGAGCTCTAGAAGATTAATCGAGGATAGAGTTTCACTGGTATATGAAATAGTGTCTTTGCTCTGAAGCTTATACATTTTTAAAAATATGACTATTAAAAATGATTTTAAAGTAAAAAAATATAAATCGGCATACACACAACTAAAGAATTTAATCAGTTGCTCAGATCAACTCATGACATGGGACAGTAAGAACTGAGAACCGGGGCTCCTGGGTGGCTCAGTTGGTGAAGGGTCTGACTCTTGATTTCAGCTCAGGTGCTGGCACAGCAAGAATTTCAAGGTGCAGAACCCAGATGTTTGGGTGACCCGGCTTGCTTCGCAGCAAAATTACCGCCTGAGATTCATCCTTTCATTCACTCATTCGTTCAGCAATCATTGGAATGCAAACCGCATGCCAGGCTCTGTTCTGGACACTGCAGCTACAAGACAAAAATCCTTGTCCTTATGGAGCTTAATTATTAATAAACAAGATAAGTAAGACACATTGCATGCTGATGGCGGTGAGAGCCAGAGGGAAACCACAACAGCAAAGCGGGGAGCTAGTTGCTGGGCAGCGCTTTAAACAGGCACTGCCGGTTAGCCCTCACCATAGGTTAGCCCTCACCACAGCGCCGCACTGGGTGTGTGAAAAGGGAGTCGGCTCCTGGATTCACTTTGAAGGTAGAGGACGTTGTTTACGGGCACACACGGCTCATGAGGGCAGAATAAAGGACGGGTCCAAGGTTTTTGGCCTGGGCAACCGGGAAGATGAGGGGTGCTGTTAACAGAGATGAGCTGACCATGGATGCGCCTGTTGAGGGTAGAAGGGGAGAGGATCGGAAGCTTGGTTTGATATTAAATCCGAGATGCTCTTAGACGTCCAAGCGCAGACGGCAGGGAGGCGGTTGGGTAAATGGATCTGGAGTTCAGGGAGGAGCATGGTGTGGTCAGTGCACGGATCACGTGGGACATGGTAGCGGAGGTTGTTCTGAGTGCTGACCCAGCTGGGGGTGTAAAGACAGCCAGGCCATGACCCCCTGCTGACTCGGCTTGCAGCCCGCTTCGGCCACCCTCCCACCGCACTCTCATCCCATTTATGCCCTGCTTATTTACTGCTTGGAAGAAAAACTCAAGTGACCAAAACCGAGGTGGTTTTGCCCATGGTCTCAGTTAGCTCATCACCTTCTTCCTACACACACACACACACACACACACACACACACACACACACACCTGCACACACATCACTCGTACATTCTGGGGGCTCTTGGAAAACCCTCAGAGGCAACCTAAACAGCCCCATCTATGTTGGCGGTACAGACATCACCAGTACTATTGTGCTAAAGACCCAGCACTAATACTTGTGGGGTTTCTAGGTGCCCCTCGCCCTTCCCCTCCCTACCCTTGAACCCCAGATCCCAGGCCAGAACAGCCTATACCCATTCATACATATGCTGATGGAGCACTTTCATGTCCGAGCTGGATCAGGTCCAGACAGAAGACAGCCCCTGTGCCCCCAGGGACCTTAGGAGTTTAATGGACGTTTAAGAAAAAGAATAGCCGGGATGATAAGGAACCTGTGAAAGTAAGTCCAGGGAGCTCTGGGAGCGGAGGGAAGGGGCACCTACAGCAGTCTGGTGTATCAGGGAAGACTTCCTGGAGGAAGCAACATCTCTCTGGTTTTGTAAACGTGAACCAGGCAGTAGAGGAGAGTGTGTGGTTGGAGGAACAGGGCATTCTAACGCTATGATTGAGAGCTGGGGAAGGGACAGGCAGACTGCAAATACGGATACAACTAATGCCAAATGTGCCAGAGGCAGAGACAGAAGACTGGGCCGGGGCGGGGGGGGGGGGGGGGGGGGGGGGGGGGGGGTGGGGGGTGGGGGTGGGGGGGGGGGGGGTGGGGGGTTGGCGGGGAGTCTGCCTAAGGATCTGCTACAGGAACCCAGGGCTGTAGAACCAGAAGGGGAGGTGGACAGGGGCAGGCCTCCATCCGATGGGCCTGGCTCCAAAGCCTGTGGGAGGTCTAAGGACCACCCACAACACGTGCTCGTGAAGAGTCTGACAGAAATGCAAAGGCAGGGTGGGCTACACTCAGGCCAACTGAATTCACACGGTCTGGACCCCAGGAAGCTGCATTATTTTCACAAGCATCTCAAGTGATTCTAATGTACAACATGGTTAGAAAACCAACACACAGAGCTCTTCTGCCTCTCCAGCCCTACCCCTGGTGATCGGGGACTGGTTCTCGGGGCCCCTGGAAGGTGGAGGATGATTCACGTTCATGGTCATGGATATGCTTATATAAACACTCCTGGCCAAACCCAGGGAGTTCTGGGAATCACCAATGAGGGCACCAGGGAAGCCAGAGAAGAAGGAATTTTCAGCAGGTGAAGGAACTTTGTTTGTTAGGGTTTGGGGGAAAGTGTAGAAGTCTTAGGCAGGCGCCCAGCAAAAGGCCCTAGACCCCTCTTCCCGGGCCTCAAGAACAGGAGGCCAAGAACTAAGAAAGTCACTTTTTATTCCACAACTAGCCAATTCCAGCTACCACACAGTGATACAAGTTCTTCAACGTGCCCCGTTATCTAGGTCGGTACTGTCCTAGAACCTTCTGCAATGATGGAAATGTTTGTCCGCACTCTCCAGTACAGTAGCCACTAACCACTTCTGGTAACTGAGCACTTGAAACGTGGCCAGTACAGCAGAGAAAATGAATTTTTAATTTAAATTAAATTCCAATGCCACATCTGGCTTGTGGCTACTGAACCAGACAACACACTCCAGGGCTCGGCCTCGTCCAGGGGCGGTTTGGTTCGAAAGCCAACTCTGTAGAGAACACGTGGCAGAAAGAGCCCTGGGAGTCACCACCGCCCCTCCCCAGAGGTTCACAGCAGCCCCGCCGTGAAGAGGGCAAACCTCAGAGCGGCGGCACGCCACGGGCACGCCGGATAAGGTTAGCCAGCCGCTTGGCCAGGCCGCCCGTGCTGGGCTCCTCGATGTGGAAGGTTCGGGTGAGGAGATTGTAGAAGGAGCCATAGCACACGGCCACCACCGTGCACGTGAGGCAGATGACGTTGTAGGGCATGCTGAAGTCCGGCGTGGGCAGGTTCACCAGCAGCGGCTCCGTGTAGAGGCGCACAAAGTAGCTAGAGCTATCGGAGACCGGGTACCTGGGGGTCGGGAAGGAAAGGTGAGGCAGGAGGAGGCTGCTCCAACCCTCCCCACCCTGCCCCACCCCGTCCCCACTCTTGGCTGCACTGGGTCCAAGCGCAGCGGTGAGGGTTTGCAAAGCTTTCTTAGCCTCAAAACCTTTTGACAGAAGACATCTCGGATCAACA
Organism: Panthera leo; assembly: GCF_018350215.1. Taxonomy (NCBI): domain Eukaryota; kingdom Metazoa; phylum Chordata; class Mammalia; order Carnivora; family Felidae; genus Panthera; species Panthera leo. Next base: position 15,369,755 of record NC_056681.1, read on the forward strand.
CAGAAACACGTAAGACAGCACAGAAACCTGTTCAAAGGAGAGCTGCCTTGTGCTGACGTGAGGAAAGGGGCCCGGCCTTCTCTGGGCTGCCTCTTCCTTAGCCTCCGGTCTCAGCCTCGAGGCTGTCTCCTCAGAGAAGTCCTCCTGGATAACCCACTGGAGTACTCCCCAGCACCACCTGTGACCCCATCACTCTAGACCAGAATCTCCCCTCCAGCCTCTTGACATGAGCAGGGCAGGGGCAAGGCTGTGTTGTGTCCTGCCGTATGCCCGGGGCTCTCTGAAGCACCTGGCATTTGATAAGCACTCGATGAAATATTCGTTAAGAGAATCAATGAGTAAGCGCAGGCTAGAACTACAGCTCTCCTCGTCTCTTTATTCTTCTGGAAGCAGTTCAGAATCATTTCACAGAGTCAGAACAAATATTATAGACCACTAGGATTTTTATTGGGATTGAGTTAACTCTGCACATTGCTTTGGCCAGCAGAAACCTGATCGTCTGTGTGGATGCCCGCCCCGAAGCAGGCGGCTGAGGTCATACTTACAGGGACTTGAACAGGGGGCTCTCTTCCCAGTCCACGGGCTTGGCTGCCACCGTGCTGGGCACGAGGGCACTGATGACAGACGGGCTGTGGAGAGGCAGACAGGCCTTCCGTGGGTGGGTCTCCCCCACCAGGGGCAAAGCAGCACAGCGGGGGGTCAGGAGGCTACGGGGCAGTACGTGAGGGGAGCCCACCTGACGTAGAAGCCGTGGTTGGGGTCCGGGGTATACTCGGTCCACTTGAGCAGCGCCCGCTCAAACTGAATGGACACCTTGGTGGCCGAGTTGGCCGGCAGCTGAATCAGCATCTCCAGGAGGTGCGGCTGCAGCCGGTCCTGCGCGGGCTGGTAGTGGACGTAACCTGGGGACAGGCAAGGGTCACCCACACCTCTCTCCTGGGGTCAGACTATCTGCACCCTCGCCCCTACCTATCAAGGTCTTAGGCTCTGGATCGCAGAAGCCAGGCAGGCTCAGGGAGGGAAGCAGGGTCCTAGAAAAGGGGAAAGATGTTTCCAGGGCAGCTGTCCCGAGACACGTTCAATCTAGTTAATCCTCCCATCGCTAAAACCGGGGCGCCAGGCATCAGATCCCTGATGTGATGCAACAGGAAGTTCACAGAACCGGAAGTTTCCTGACCAAAATGTGGAACCCGAATCTAATCAAGTTTCTATATCTAACCACCAGCAACCAAGAAACGTAAGGGAGGGAGGAATATGTTAAACACAGGCACAAGGACAGATTCAGAATGTAGAACATTCCATGTAACAAATGACCGAGTTTCTCCGAAAAACAGACTTGGGGGGAAAAAAGTGGGAACTGTTATAGATTAAGAGAGACTTAGGAGCAAACACCCCAATGCAAGATGTTAATAATGGGGAAACTGAGGGTGGGAGGAGACGGAGTACATGGGAACTCTGTGCTTTCTGCTCAGTTTTTCTCTCAACCTAAAATTGCTCTAAGAAAATAAAGCCTATGAATTAAAAAGAGAGAGAGAAACTTGAGAGCTTATCAAGCAAATGCAATGTGAGGATGCTGTTTCGATTCTCACCCAAAAAAACAATTATAAAGTGTTATTTTTAAGACCACTGGGGGAAACGAGAGTGCCAAGAATGGGTGGTATTCTTTTAGAAGCCCTTTACCTGTTAGAGACATAGACTGAAGCATGGTGGCTATGGTGTCTAGGATCCGTTTTAAGATACTCCAGCAGAAACGTAACAAGATCGAGAAACGGAATAAGGGCAGAGATCACAAGCGAGGGGATCTGGAGGCCGCTGGCGCTTGTGACAGGCACAGGGCAGCGTCATACGCTGTGCGTTTGACACTTTCCAGAGCGAAAGGTTAAAAAACAAAACAGAAAAGTCCACAAAATACAGGGGTGGGATGTCCGAAGGAGAGATTCTGAAGGTGATACAAACAGTGGTGCGAAAGAGAAGTACAACAACCCCAGGTTGAAAAATGAGGCAACAGCAAGTGTTGAGACACGTTAAGTCTGGGTGTTCGGGATGTGCCAGGACCTCTGCCTGAGAAGTCCTCTGTTAGGTCTCCCTCCACTCCAAACGACAAGCGCCCCAGTGCTATGCCTGCCACCTAGCGGAAAGCAGGCAGTAAATACTGACTCCTCTTCAACACAGAAAATACAAATACATTTTTGAAACTACAGCTCTTTAACCCTCCCAAGGAGACAAAAACCGTCTACACCAGCTTTATCGTTTTTTGTTTCTATACTGTTTCTCCTGCTGCTAACCTGTTCTCTACTGCAAGCCCATGAATCAGCACAAAAGGACGTGACCAGGGCACCAAGGAAGGAGGAGCAAGTAAGTGAAAACGACGAGGAAACCACTGCCTTCGTAAAGCCCTATTAAGAATCAGTAGTACCACGTGTTAAAATTATTTGTCTTGTAGAAATTACTTCCGCATCTGGCACCGTGAGGCTACCCTGTCCACGTTTCAAACCCTTCTGGACTTTGTGTCGGTGCAGTGTCTCCAAGACACTTGAGGAATGACCTGGAGACATGAGGGTTTGGGGGACCCGGGGGGACAGCAAGCTGGGGAGGGGGGCCCGGCCCAGGACTCGGCTCTCACTCGGTTTGTTGTCCTTGCCCTTGGAAGTGATGGTGAGGGTGTGCACATACAGCCGCAGGTGCCAGGGCACGGTGTCCAGAAGCAGCACGGGGAAGGCCCGGTGTGGGTGCGTGTTGTACAGCAGCGTGTTCAGCTTCCCGTTCTGCAGCCCGTAGCCGCTCACGTACCGCTGGGCATGCAGGAAGGGCACCGGAGGGGCCTCTGCACAGAGAAGTTCATGGTTAAGAGCCCCTAAAGGCAAGGGTCACTCCTCATGCTCACTCCCCTGGCCTCGTTCAGACTCTCCGAGCCAGGAGGCAGTGGGGAAGAGCTTTTCCATCAGAACTGGGAAACTTGCATTCTGGAATTATCCACGTCTTCCCCGGTCCACAGCATGACAGAATTACTATAACTTCCTAAGCACTTATATGTGCCGAGCTCCGTGCCCCCTCCAACCCAAACCAGTTGCCCTTGTGACAGTCCGCACTTTTCCTTGGTAACACTGAATGCAATCACAACTAATTAATTGTCTCAGGTCTGCCTCAATCAACAGACATAATGTTTCTCAAATGCAGGGTATCTTAGGTCTTCAAAAAATATTTGCTGATTGAATGAACGAACTCTGTGTTTTACATTAATTACGTCATCTACTCTGCTGGGTAATTATGACCCCATTTTCCAGATGAGACAGTAAGGTTAGGAACCTGCCCAAGGTCACAGAGCTTAGAAGATGGAGTTAGATCAGAACAGCGACTCAAGGGATCTAGGTGGCTCAGTCGGTTAAGTGTCCGACTTTGGCGCAAGTCATGATCTCGCAGTTTTTGAGTTAGAGCCCCACGTCAGGCTCTGTGCTGACAGCTCAGAGCCTGGAGCTTACTTCAGATTCTGTGTCTCTCTCTCTCTCTGCCCCTACCCCACTTGCACTTTGTCTCTCTCTCTCTGTCCCTCTCTCTGTCTCTCAAAAATAAATAAACATTAAAAAAAAAATAAAACAAAAAACAAAAACAGTGACTTGGGACCTGGGTCTAAATACAAGCTTCATTCATATCCATGGTGAAAGGAAGGACTAGGAGTCTCCCCCAGAGATGAAACCTCTGCAGCCCACTGTGCCCAGCGGCCCGTCCGCACCCACCGCTCTCTGGGGGGCTCTTCCACTTGAGCTGGAGGTTGAGGTTACGAGAGTTGTTGATCACGGCCGTGTCCAGCAAGTCGTAGACGGCGTAGGTCTTCCGGGCACCGAGGATGACGTCCTGGTAGGTGGTGGTTGGGGGAGGGGTCACCTCCAACGTCTCATTGTCCTGGGGGCACAAGGGCAGGGCTGAGAAGAGAGCAGAGGCGCAGGCCGGCCTTGGGTTAAGGGGGACGGTTGTGACTGGAGACATCGGTACCTGGTTATAGCCGGTGATGTCCACATAGACTCGGCTCTCTGAAGCCAGGGGGCAGGGCTCCGTCAGGGTTCGGGAGAACATCCGAAAGAGGGACCAATCTGAGGGGCAGAGGGCAGGGTTCAGCGGGGGCTGGGGACAGGCCTTGTTTGCACAGACAGGGCAGGACCAGTGATGGTGGGGGGCGATAATGAGTTGCCAGGGCAGCCTACCTTTCTTCCCCTGTCCTGTGACGAAGGCATCAAACACAACAGAAAGGGTCTGCCTCAGCTCCCAGGAGACGCTGGTACAGCGTGCATTCTACCACAAGGGCCAGACAGTGGCCGTGAGGACGCATCACTCCCCGCCCCCTACCACACACACAGCCTCGGGGACTCCCACCCGGACTCAATTCCTTGTCTAGTATGTATCTTCCCACCCATTGGTTTCCTACTGTTCACTACTGAGCACTTGACCCTGTGCCAGCAGCGTTATGCACCAGTCGAATGAACCATCACCAACACCCATAGGAACTGATCCTACTATTGTTCTCATTGGACAGAGGAGGAAACCAGGCTCAGGGAAATGAAATGATCTGTCCAAGGTCATGCCCAGAGTGACTGGGCTGGCAGCTGCACACACAGCTATTGTTCTTAACCACCTGCCAGGCAACCGCTCAGTTTCCTTGGTGTGTGGCCAAATGCCCCATATAATCAGCATCACGGCTAGCACTTACTACTGGCTCAGCCCGCGACAGACACTAGGCTACGTGCTTTACCTGCACGTTCCCTCAGGGGCCCTGGATGGCACCCCCACTCCCATTCCCCATGACTTACCCTGCAAACAGGACGGATATGCACTGCCTGGGAGTGGTAGCTAGTGTGGAACAAGCGGTCAGCCTTGAGCAGCACAGACAGGCCTGCCTGGAGGGAAGCAGGAAGAAGGGACAGGTCAGTGCCCTGCATGGTGAGACACCTGCTCCAAACGCCGCCTGGGGGAGGGGGGGGCAGGCAGAGAAGGGGCACGCGCGCCAGCCCTGACCGCTCTCCAGGGCTCCCACGCACATTCAGGGAGCTCCGGCCTCACCTTGGAGCTGCAGGGCAAGAGCTTCTTCCATGGGGTGAGGTTCTCAGTGCAGACAACCTCTCGCGGTAGCACAGCGTAGCGCAGGAAATTGTGATCAGTGCCTGAGGGAGACTCAAGCTGTCTGGGGTGGGCTTTGGGGCCCAACTCTTCAGGACCCATACTCCAAAGTTGGGGCGACCCCCCTCCTGCTCGCCATGCAATTCTCCAGCACCACCGCCCTAACAGTCTCTGCTGGGGATGGGATCCCTCCTCTCCTCGGGAGAAGAAGGCAAGGCAGAGACAGCACGGTCTCGGGAAGCCTTCCTCCCGGGCCTGCACACCCAGGGGATTTATGACCCAGCCCAGCTGAGGAAGGAGGAAGCTGAGGAGAAAGGAGGCAGAGGTTCAGGCAAGAGGTACCAGCAAGAAGCAAAGGGCCACGGGGCTATCTCACCATTGGCCAGTCCCAGGGGTTTGAAGGAGGCAGTGGGAGTGACCGTGTTGGTGGAGTCAATGAAGTTCAGAGAGGCGCAGAAGATACCCGAGAGCACGTTACTGAGCTCCTTCCAAGATTTATCCACGCTGGATGGAGACACAAACCCACTCACTGTCACGGGGCTGCCTCTGCTCCCTCCGTCCAAGCCTGCACTTGGCTGCCAAATCATTAGACTGACTAGCTCCCGGAGCTGCCAGGGCCCAGGTGCCCTGCTCAGCCACCTCCTGGGTCTCGCCCTACCCACCTCTTCTTCCTCACTCTGGACATCCCTGCATCCCCACAGGTCTCTGTTCAGGTGATTCCTCCTCCTGCCTGGGAATGCCCTACTCACCCCTCTCTGCCCACCTTCAAGGAAGCCCCCTCCTCCAGGAAGGCTCTCCTGCCCTCCTCAACCACAGCCTCCTCCTGTGCTGTGATCGTTCTGACCATATGGGCCTCTCACAAGGTCCCTCCTGGGACATGGCTAGGTGGTGGCAGCATCTTGTTTTAAGCATCTTTTCTCCTCAACTAGGCTATGAGCAACCAGGGGACAAGGAGCAAGTCTGGGTCACCTACGTATGCTCCACAATACCATGTAAAATGCCCCACATCTTCAGAGGCTGAGATCATCCCAATGAACCACCTGAGGTGTGCCCAGCTGGGCAAAACTACATATTTCCCTGTGAATGCCCTGGGCATGAAAGTAAGTCCTGGTTCCACCCTCAGAGTGGGAAGCCCTACATCTATAAAGGCTCACTGAACAAGGGGAAACAACCATTTTAGGACCCTACAAAAACATCAAATTAAATCAGAAAGAGAAATATCACAATGGACTTGGTCTCTATATTCATAACAGAAAGCATAAAACCAAAATTCTCAACATCAGCTCCACATTACAGGCAATTATGAGCTGAGGGGAGACAGTGACGGCAAAGCAGATGGCAAGAAGGCAAAGGAGCCAGAGTTCAGGCAAGAGAGAAAGGGTTGGCAGATCTGGAAATCACTGCTTGCTCCTTAGCTGATACCACCTCAGTGTTGTCCTGGGGTTTTTCAATAATCCTCTGCTCACAGTTTTCCAATCGCCCCAATCCTTAAGCCTCAAATAAAGACTGCAAACTTGGAAGCCTGAAAGCTCTACCCAAGCCATAATCCGGTTTCACTTGGTGTGCACAATATTGGCCCACACAGCATTTCTTAAATTTTGAAATTACCGATATTTACATTTGCCAATTTGCACACTAAAATCCAGATTTCTGGCATCTCTGGCAAATGAGAGTATCTGACAACAGTAGGCAACAATGTTCCCACATGGCAACGATCTACTGAGGCTGAGTGGCAGCTGTCCTCTCAAGCTCTCTAGCCACAGTCCCGACCCCTCTCCATTATTCCCCCCTTTTTAAATCATACTTGTGCTACTGATTTCTCACAGTGGAATTAAGAGGAAATTGTGGTACAACAGCAGTACCTAAACCTGTCCCTCTCCCAAACAGAAGCTATTCCTCTAACATGGAGATCTGGGGTCTCGTAGGCCAATTCTAGCCCACAGATGTTTTCTTTGGCCCTCCTGGTGTGATGATGATGAGGGTAGTGAATGTCTTTTAAAAGGTTATCCAGTTTGCCACAGTCTTCTACTGCCTTACATCTAAGTAAGCTTCAATTCTTTGTTACCTGCCTCTGCAGATACATGCATGTGCTACCTTGTGGAAGTATTAAGGGAAGTAAAAAAAACCACCAAAGTAAAGAATGCCACTTAGCGGTGATATCATTTCTTACTTCTGATGCCAGTTTCACCCCCCACAGAATTGCTATCCACTGGAACTGCTGCCCCCCAAGAGCAGTGGCAGGATGACAACACCCGTGGCTGCTACGTCCCCTCTATGGCCTGCAACAGTCCTCAAGGTGGGCACTCACTCAGTGACGGTGTCTTGGAACCAGACCCAGAGCTCTGCACCTGATGGGGCCTGCAGGAAAGGTGGCCCCCAGTATCGAGTCCTCCAAAAGCCTTGCGTGAATGACAAGTGCAGCTCTCGTAGAGAATATTTGGAGATCAACTGCCCCAGGGCCTTGGGAAATAGCCTATAATGAGATACTGGAAAGGGGGAGCAAGTGAGTGATGATCCTGGAGGACAGGTTCTCAGCCACCCCAAAGAAGCAACAGAACCCAGGCGCTGGGGCCAGAGACATCCGAATGCCATACCAAACTGTCATTTACTAGTGATGTGATCTTGACCAAGTGCCCTTACCTCTCTACATCTCCAACATCTCACAATCGCTCACAGAACTTAGCACTGCGCCTACCACCCAGGATAAACAGTAACCGCCAATAGCATCATCGTCAGTTTTGTCGACGCAGGGTTCTAACTAAAGGGTTATAGAGTGGCAGCCTGGGCCTGCGGAAAGAGCACCTGAACTAGGAGTCAGGAGGAGTCACTGCCCCTCTCCGGGCCTCAGTTTCACCACCGGTATAACGGGGTTCTTCAATGACTCTCCCATCTTTTCCCAAAGAGCTAGTTTGTCGGGGCCCGAGTCCAGGGCCCAGAAACCCTTCCCGGGAACCAAGCCCCGCCTCCCAAAGCTCGTCTCTACCCACCGTCCCAGCAAGTGCCACAGACACCTTTCCAGTCTCACCCTCTCACCTTCTTCCCGCTGCAGCTCCGAATCCCAGCGCGTGCGGAACTGGAACGTGGCGGCTACGTCCCCAGAAGGCAGCGGGGTGATAACGAGCTCCTCCCGCAGGCTGTCGCGTGGGGGCTCTGTATGGCCCCTGCCCACCGGACCCAGGAGCAGCAGCACGAGAAGGACGAGCGGCAAGGCCGCCGCCATGCCTGCGGCTGCTTCCGCCTCCAAGCGGTGCCCGCCCCCACGAAAGACCGGCCTCCAATAGGAAGAGCGTCTGAGAAAGGACTTCCGGTGCCGTCCCGGAAACCGGGGTGAGATTACCAGAGAGACGGGCTAGCTAGGTCCTTCGTGGCTGGTTCGTCTAAGGGAGCTCCGTAGGGCACGAAGGGCGGTGGACGTTTGGCCTGACGGGGGTGGGATGGGGGGCTGAATGGATGACTCCCTACTTTGCGGTATTCCTACCCATTAGAATTTGCTTAATAGTACCGAGTGTCGCCACTGCCGCTGTGCCTATGTGATGATAGTTGAGGAAACAGGCTGAAAAGGTTACTTTTGCTAGGTCACGTGACAGGTCTCGTGCTTCTGGTGTCTCCATTTGCTCAGTCCTAAACCTGATGCAGAGCTTTTCCTGTAAAACCCCCGAATAACTGTCCCCTTTATTATGAAAAATGTCAAACATACAGCATAATTCAAAGAATGAACTCCTGTTAATGAACGTGTATTTCCCCATCACCTAGACTCCACCATTGACATTTTACTATACTTGCTTTATCACATATTGGTCTGTAAATCCCTCAATTCTTATGTTTTGATACATTTCAAGGTAAATTGCAGACATAAGTACACTTCTCCCCCCTAAATATTTCAGCATGCATGTCATTAAATAAAGGTTAATATTTGTTGATATTTTTCTTTTGGTGTAAAATTTACATACAATGAAATGCACAATCCAAGTGCACATTCACTGAGTCTGACAAGAGCATACACCCATCAAGATCTAGAACATTCCTAAAACCCTAGAGAGTTGGTTAGTCCGCTTGCTAGTCAATCTCTGCGTCCTCCTTCCTTCCAGAGGCAACCAATGTTTTGATTTTTCTCCACAATATAGCTTAATCTGTTCTACTGGCTCATATAAGTGAAACCATCATATAGTGCGTATACTTTCTTGTGTAAGACTTCTTTCACAGGAAGAATGCTTCTGAGAACCATCCATGTTCTTGCATGTATCAGCAGCTTTTCTTTTTATTGCTATGTAGTATTAAATTGTATGAATACACCTTAGTTTATCCTGATGATGAACACCTGAGCTCTTTCAAGACTTTAGTTATTATGAACTAGGTTGCTGTATAAGTTACTCTGTAGACATATGTTTATTTCCTTTGGGTAAATACTTAGGAGTGGTCAAAGAATAGGTAAATGTTTAACTGTTTAAGAAAATTTCATAGCTTTTCCCAAAATGTATCATTTTATACTTGCACCAACAATATGTGAGAGTTCTGGATACTCCACATCCTGCTCAACGTTTGTTTTTAATTTTTTGGATTTTTTAGCTTTAGCTATATGGTATACATATATCTTATTGTGGTTTTATTTTGCGTTTCCCTGGTGTATAATGATGTTGAACATCTTTTCATATGCTTATTGGCCATACATCTGTTTTCTTTTGTGAAAAGTCTGTTAAAATATTTTTGCCCACCCCTCCCCCTTTTTCTATTGGTTTATTTGCCTTTTTATTATTGAGTTGTAAAGTTCCAACATTAAAATTCCTGCTTTGGTTTTTCCAGCTGCCCTATGAGAAACATAGTCACAAAAGATTTTGCCCACAGTCTCTTGGGGAAACTCACAACCATACTACTACAAAGAGCCAAATTTGGTGTTGGACAGGTCTACCAAGATATGCCCCAACCAACCAGAGAGGAAGTGTCAAAAAGTGTCATTATGCCCTCATTCTACTTATATATATAGTGTTCTTCTCCCACTAGACATGGAATGGAAGAAAGGCCCTGAGTTTAGATGTCAGACTGAGAAGGGTTCAAATCCCCACAGCAGCTTTTAACCCATATGAGCATAAGCAACCCGTGTCACTTTTCTTCCTCTGAAAAATAGATAAACCTACTCTCG